>NW_027509208.1:39025000-39217500 GCF_051911475.1 Siphateles boraxobius | reverse complement strand
TGTCTGTCCTTCTGTGTCTGTCTGTCCTTCTGTGTCTGTCTGTCCTTCTGTGTCTGTCTGTCCTTCTGTGTCTGTCTGTCTGTCCGTCCTTCTGTGTCTGTCTGTCCGTCCTTCTTTGTCTGTCTGTCTGTCTGTCTGTCTGTCTGTCTGTCCTTCTGTGTCTGTCTCTCTTTCTGTGTCTGTCTGTCTGTCTGTCTGTCCTTCTGTGTCTGTCTCTCTTTCTGTGTCTGTCAGTCCTTCTATGTCTGTCTGTCCTTCTGTGTCTGTCTGTCTTTCCTTCTGTGTCGGTCTGTCCGTCCTTCTGTGTCTGTTTGTCTGTCCTTCTGTGTCTGTCTGTCTGTCCTTCTGTGTCTGTCTGTCCTTCTTTGTCTGTCTGTCTGTCCTTCTATGTCTGTCCGTCCTTCTGTGTCTGTCTGTCTGTCCTTCTGTGTCTGTCTGTCTGTCCTTCTGTGTCTGTCTGTCCGTCCTTCTGTGTCTGTCTGTCCTTCTGTGTCTGTCTGTCTGTCCTTCTGTGTCTGTCTGTCTGTCCTTCTTTGTCTGTCTGTCTGTCCTTCTGTGTCTGTATGTCCTTCTGTGTCTGTCTGTCCTTCTGTGTCTGTCTGTCTGTCCTTCTGTGTCTGTCTGTCTGTCCTTCTGTGTCTGTCTGTCTGTCTGTCCGTCCGTCTGTGTGTGTCTGTCTGTCCGTCCTTCTGTGTGTGTCTGTCTGTCTGTCTGTCTGTCTGTCCGTCCTTCTGTGTCTTTGTGTCTGTCTCTCCTTCTGTGTCTGTCCGTCCTTCTGTCTGTCTGTCATTCTGTGTCTGTCTGTCATTCTGTGTTTGTCTGTCATTCTGTGTCTGTCTGTCCTTCTGTGTCTGTCTGTCTGTCCTTCTGTGTCTGTCTGTCTGTCCTTATGTGTCTGTCTGTCTGTCCTTCTGTGTCTGTCTCTCCTTCTGTGTATGTCCGTCCTTCTGTGTCTGTCTGTCCGTCCTTCTGTGTCTGTCTGTCCGTCCTTCTGTGTCTGTCTGTCATTCTGTGTCTGTCTGTCCTTCTGTGTCTGTCTGTCTGTCCTTATGTGTCTGTCTGTCTCTCTCTGTCTCTCTGTCCTTCTGTGTCTGTCTGTCCTTCTGTGTCTGTCTGTCTCTCTCTGTCCTTCTGTGTCTGTCTGTCCTTCTGTGTCTTTCTGTCTCTCTGTCTGTCTGTCCTTCTGTGTCTGTCTGTCCTTCTGTCTGTCTGTCCTTATCTGTCCTTCTGTGTCTGTCTGTCTTTCCTTCTGTGTCTGTCTGTCTGTCCTTCTGTGTCTGTCTGTCCTTCTGTGTCTGTCTGTCTGTCTGTGTGTGTGTGTGTGTGTGTGTGTGTGTGTGTGTGTGTGTGTGTGTGTGTGTGTGTGTGTGTGTGTGTGTGTGTGTGTGTGTGTGTGTGTGTGTGTGTGTGTGTGTGTGTGTGGTATGATCACCTTCACTTTATGTCTGTGTGTTTCTTACAGGTGTTTTATCCCAGTAAAGACGGTACCCAAATCCCAATGTTTATTGTCCATAAGAAAGGAATCGAGCTGGATGGTTCCCATCCCGCCTTCTTATACGGATACGGAGGTTTCAATATTTCCATCACACCCAGCTACAGGTACAATCCAAAGCAAAACACAAAAACACACAGCCAATCACACACTCCATACATGCATCTCCCTTCCTGTTCCTGTAAACGGCTGTCCCCTTCCCGTTTTGTTTTTCAGCGTTTCTCGGCTGATATTTGTCAGGCATCTGGGAGGAGTTTTAGCCGTGGCCAACATCAGAGGAGGTGGAGAATATGGAGAGACTTGGCATAAAGGCATGTGACTGTAATTCTGGAATTGATTTGTGCACATGTTCTTAAATAGAATACTAGAAAATTGCATATTATGCATTATATATCCTGCTTACAATAAAAAATTATATTTTAGTACACTACCATTGAAAAGTTTGGGGTCAGCAAGATTTGATTATTTTGAAAGAAATTTTTACTTTTATTCAGCGAGAATGCATTAAATTAATCAAACGTGGCTTTCTATTAGTAAATGAATTCTGAAAAATGTTTGCACAAAAAAAAAATTAACTGTTTTCAACATTGATAATAATCAGAAATGTTTATTGAGCAGCAAATCATCATATTACAATGATTTCTGAAGGATCATGTGACACTGAAGAGTGAAGACTGGAGTAATGATGTTGGAATACAGGAATAAATGACATTGTAGAATACATTCAAAAAGCATATTTCACACTTTTACTGTTTTACTGTAATTTTGATCAAATAAATGCAGCCTTGTGAGCAGAAGAGAATAATCGACCCCAAACTTTTGAACGCTAGTGTACATACCCCAGAAATAGTATGTGTAGTATGCATTTGGAGCATAAGTTCCGGTGATCATTAACATTAAACGTGTCTCTTACTTTTCTCTGTTCCTGTGCAGCGGGGATGTTGGCCAATAAGCAGAACTGTTTCACTGACTTTCAGTGTGCAGCCGAGTATCTAATAAAGGAGGGTTACACTTCCTCCAGCAAAATCACCATCAACGGAGGGTCCAACGGAGGGCTGCTCGTGGGTACGACACACACACACATTCAAACACACGTTTGTATTCTTCTGGTACTGATTCCTGACTCCTGACTCCTGTCTCCTGTCTCCTGCAGCGGCGTGTGTGAATCAGAGGCCCGATCTGTTCGGCTGTGCTGTGGCTCAGGTCGGCGTCATGGACATGTTAAAGTTTCATAAGTTCACCATCGGGCACGCTTGGACCTCTGATTTCGGCTGCTCTGAACTCAAAGAGCAGTTTGATTGGTTAATCAAGTGAGTTACTTTCACTCAGTCCAGTGTTGCACAGATTTTTGCACAGATCATCTGAGACATAAATGCATGTCAATTAAAGCAGCAAGGCACTCTGTGATTTCAAATGGCTCAAATAAAATATAAATAGATGAAAAACGAAAATTGTTAATGTTTCCTTGGTAACTAACTGAAATAATAAAAAAGTACTAAAATGACTAAAAAAAAACAAAAACAAAGATAAAATAGTAGAGCTGCATGATTAACACAAACAACTTTGACTCTGATTTAACTTTGACAAGTACGATCACAGCGATCAGGTATAGACGGCGTCTTTTCAACCACAAAGTATCATAATATCTGTGTTACAGTAATTAAAATTATCACAGAAGTACTGGGAAAAAAGTTTATTGTTCGAATATAAGCACTGGTGTCTACGGAAGCGATCAAAATAGAGTAAATCATCTTGTATTGTATCAATTACACCAGTGCGTGACGGCAAGTGATTGTTAAAAATATATTTTTCATTTAATCATTCATTTAATAAATTCGTTCAAAAACTCTGATTCATCCAGTAATGAAACAATCGAAGTCTTTATGAGTGAGTCATTCAATCATTCATTCAACTCCATTAAAAAATATATTTTTTATTTGTTTTGTTTTTTATTTGTTATTTTGTTTAGTTGTCTATACAGAATTGTGGGAGAATCGTGATTCTCAATTTATCCAGAATCAAGCATCTCTAAAAAAAAGAAGCTAATAATACAAGCACATAAAATTGCTAAAACCTAAAGTAAAATGCTAAAATGAAAAAGTGAATTAAAAATAGTTATGAATGCTGTAATATAATATAAATAAAATGACTAAAATAATATCATTGATTTGCTCATCCAGTTCGAATATGACCCACAATTTGTTTTATATGTAATTAGTGTAATGTCAGCACACTGTATGTAAAATGTTGCATTTAAAATGTTTCTTATTTTCAATATAGTGAAAATTATTCTTTTTTATTAGATTTTGTTTAGCCCTTTATTTAGTTGTGCAATGTGCATGGATTTTATTGTGTATCACTGTGATGACAGCAAAAACACTCTCTGTTATGAATTTAAAGAGCTGTAAACTTTCTGATCCTGCAGGTATTCTCCTCTTCACAATATCCGTGTTCCAGAAGGGGACGGGGTTCAGTATCCCGCTGTCTTGTTGTTGACGGGCGATCACGATGACCGCGTGGTGCCGCTACACTCATTAAAATACATCGCCACCCTGCAGAATGAGATTGGTCACCGTCCCGGCCAGTCAAACCCTCTCTTTATCTACGTGGACACTAAGTCAGGCCACGGTGCAGGAAAACCCACCAGTAAAGTCATTCAGGAGGTGGCGGACACGTACGCCTTCATCGCTCGCTGCCTGAACCTCAGCTGGCTCGAATGAAACGTTACGAGGCTCTTAACCTCCTCTAAGCTCTAGTCCTGCAGGTTTTTTCTTCTTACAGTTTGATTTCATTCTCGCCTGTTTGCGCTCCTGTTCACTGAAATATTCACTCTTCTTGGTCTCTGTCTTTCCCACTCCTCCACGGTTTCATTATTCGATTTTTTACTTTCTAGTAGAAACGCTAAAATCATTTCAAACGACTGAATGCTATAACCTGAACTACATTCATGACTGATTTCTTATCAATTTACTATGTCACGGCTGTGTACGGGATACACTAGGCTCTTGTTCTTAGGAAATATTATAATTACTGAGGTCACGGGGTGAAGTGTCATAACCTCTCAAGCACTTTACTAAAACTGTATTTATTTGATGACGGAAAGGCATGATGAGTTTACGGATCACTGCGTCGCTTCAATGTACGGCACCCATCAAGAAATCATTTTGTGAGTGATTTCTCATGAAAACATGTTCAGATCACATTTTAACCCCAATACTAAAAGAAACAAATGTAAATTACGCGTAAATAAAAATTAAGCCTGTTTTTTAGGATTTTTTTTCTTTGGTACACTATTTTTAATGGCAGTTAAGCACATTTAAACTAGGGGTCGAGTGTTATGAATTTATTTTTCATTACTGTAATCTATCTGGACATGTTTCCCATTCACATTTTTTTTGTTATTCAAATCAGCATTAATGTGTATAAATACTTTGTAATGTAATGTTTTTTTTTTGCATTACTGTAATAAGTTTTTTCATACAGTATTCATAGAGGATGTCATGAAAATGTTACATATTATTTCTTTTGATTGGAGTTGAAATATAACCTGAGCATGTTTCATAACATGAGATTCACCTTTACAGTGTTTGTGAGGATGTGTTCATTTGTGTGAATGAGCTGTAGAAAGTAATCCATGTCTACCTCCACATTTATGCAGATTGTTTTAACTTTAAAGGGAAAAGCAAACAAAATAACATGGTACAATAAAACACATTTGAACATGAACTGTGTGTGTATTCAGTAAGATCAGAACGTAACAGTTGTTTGTTTACTAATAGATTATTTCACTGGGCCAGGCTGAATTAGCATTTTAAATACATTTTTTAAAGACTAGAGAGAAATTATTAATCTTGTCTATGTGGACTCTAATATACGCTCCAAATCCTATAGTTTTACTCAGTATCAGTGTGAATTGAATGTCTGCAGTGTGTCGCTGTCTTCCTCTGCTGGCTGATGGCAGGATTACATTCCCACATCACATTAAAAAAAAAACAGAAGCAGGTTCAGCATTATCTCATCACTTTATGGCTATTTTAGGATCATGTGTAATGATTTTGTTTATTGACTTTTCATGAGCTTGTCTATTACACACACATATACAATATATATACATACTATATATTGGTATACAGAGGAGTTCATGGTCCTGTGGCTGCAAAAAAAGCCCAAATCACCCCTCTGCCAGCGTGCTTGACAGTTGTTATGAGGTGTTTGTGCTGATATACTGCGTTTGGTTTTCGCCTGACTTGGCGTTGTGCATTATGGCTAAACATCTTAGGTCTTGTCTGTCCAAAGAACATTGTTCCAGAAGTCTTGTGGTTTGTTCTGATGCAACTTTGCAAAGCTAAGCTCTTCTTTTTAGAGAAAAGAGGCTTTCTCCTGGCAACCCTTTCAAACATGCCAAACTTGTTCAGTCTTGTCTAATTGTACTGTCTTGCGTATTCTGTTGAATCACCGTGTTGACCAACAGAAAGTTGCTTGCTTTGAAAGTGACTTCCGTGTGAGCTGTAGCCTGACCTAAACGGTGAACAATTTCATCTTTGTTGATCCTGGAACATCCAATCAACCAATCATATTTGAGAGACAAGTTTACAAACCTATCCTTTCCCTCTGAGGGTATACGTTTACACGACAACGATGTAAAAAAAAAAACGGAACAGTTTTTTCCTTTGCGTTTTTCCCATACAGACGATGACGTTGTCAAAACGATCCCCATTCACATGGACCTGCGAAACGACTAAAAACGCTGTATTATTCATGCCAGGCCAATAGTTGGCGATGTCAGTTTGTATATAGGAATACTATGCGCCTGAACACATAATACACATGCGCATGACTTTACCGCTTTCACAAATTCATGTTTTTGTAGTTTACACCAATATTATCTGTCTGCAGTCCCGGAGGCTGCATTTTCAGGACCCCACTTCTAGGACCGCATTTCTAAGACCCTAGTTTTTTGTGACAGCGCCACCTACCGAGTCGAAGAACCGCAGTCCCAGGAACGCATTTCCAGGATCCTAGTTTTGGAGGACCGAAAAAAGTGCCACCAATGCAATATTTCCACCCAGTTTTAACTACATTAGAGTGTTTTTTTTTCTTTCAAGTTTTATTACACCCAAATACTACTTTCTTTATTGCAATTAAACCAGGTTCCTAGGAATGTTGAGAAATTATTGGGTCTAAGTAGCATATAATAACTATAAAATAAACATGGAATCATTTTATAGTCTTTTCAGTCACTATGGACCACATTTTCAAGTACAGAGGGAAGACAAGGATGACTCTGGGGGTAGATTTAAGATTTTGTATTTTACAAAATAATATAAAACACCTGAACTTGAACACACAAAATATTTTACAAAATAATATATAACTGAAATTGAACACACAAAATATTTTACAAAATAATATATAAAAACTGAAATTGAACACACAAAATATTTTACAAAATAATATATAAAAATTGAAATTGAACACACAAAATATTTTACAAAATAATATATAACCACTGAACTTGAACACACAAAAAAACAAATTTGATCATGACCTGAACCACATAGACAGAACTTCAATGGATGGACAAACACATGGACAACATCATCACTGACTCCTAAGAGAGAGAAAGAGAAGTGAATTAAATAAGGAACATTTAGTTGACCATGTTCTACTCTCTAATTTTAAATTTCATATTTAAGAGATCTTAGTTACCACAGAGTAATGATAATGATAAAAATAATGATATCAATCTCCATACCAATTAATTTTCATAATACAATTATTGCATACTGTTCAAAGATTTGAAAAAAAAAATGATTTTGATGTTCTCGGAACAAAGGTTCTAGAAACACTCATGTCGTTTCTTGAAAAACATTTTTAAGTTAATTTCATAAAAATAAATAGACATAAATTTGGTCTAAACCTAGTGCTTAACCAATTTATTTATTTATCTTTTGTCGTACTATTGCCTACCCTGAGCTGTGTCCTTGATAGCACTTCATATAGAGTACAGTATACAGTAAATGACACAATCTAACACGTGGGATTTCAATTATTATAATGGCCTCTCGGATATGTCTGACTATTAAAATGTCATATGTCTCAACCAACTTTATAAAACCATGTCAAAATGAAGAGACGTACACATAACATGTATTGTGGGTAACGTTAAACAGGCTGACTGTGAGCACGTGACAGTGAAAAGATTAAGATTATTTTAACTGAATTAAAATGGAAAAACAATGAGTAATAAACAAGCTTTCAGAACAAACATGCTACAGTTTATTGTGCTGTAAATAAGTCAACACAGGCTTATCATGCAACAGTTCCGTTAAATGAACGTGCAATTCATTTTCCAGCATTAGAGGCTAATATATGATGGCAAGACTGTTTAGCAAATCACCAGCACGTTGGCAACGTTAACTTTCCAATGAAATGCATCAAAATTGTTTTTAAAGTTAAACAAATAAAAATTGATTCGCATTTGATACTCACACTCTGAATGTCATTCATCTTCGCTGGTCCTCTAATTCGATAGGTGGCGCTGTCACTAAAAACCTAGGGTCCTAGAAATGCGGTCCTAGAAGTGGGGTCCTGAAAATGCAGCCTCCGTGTCTGCAGGCAGATGCTACTCGTTTACACAGAGACGATAACGGTATCGTTTTCAAAAAGTTTGCGTTTTCAGACAGCCAAAATTCGTTTTTAGTTGAAAACTGTGTAATGTAAACAGACCCGGATTTTAGGGATAAGTTATGGGTAACGTTAGGGTTAGGACAACATTTTCAAACAGGAATTTTGTTCCAGGATCAACACAATATGTTGATCCAGTAACATGTCTGTCTTGGCAAAATACCGGCGACCGTCGCTAAAGTACTGACACTGAACCAAGCTTGTTTTAAATTTCTTTAATGTGACTGCAAGTTTTTAGTCATATCGCGTCACCTCACGCCAAGTAAAAGCTCTGGGGCCTGTTTCAATAAGGAGGTTCAACCAACTCTAAGTTAAAACTTGAACTCTGAGTTGACTTACCCTGAGATGGGAAACTCGTGAGTTTTCGGTTTCAGAACAGCTGAAATGAGTAAGTTCAATCAACTCTAAGTTGACTGACTGCACCACAACTATAAATAGCCATTATTAATGGAGCGCAGATATTATGAGTCACCATGGTAACAGCGCCAGACAAAAAGAGGTCTGAATATTTCTCACCAGCAGAACGCAAACATTTTTTTTAAGCAACAAGGCAGCAGCGGCGATCGAGAGAGTTAGTTTGGGAGAAAATAGTTGCTCGAGTCAATGCGTAAGTTTACATTTTATTTACTGTTATACAGTGTTGGGTGTAATTACCAAGTAATCTAAATACTGTAATTTAAAGGGATTACTCTTAATTCTTCTGTAATATAAAGTAAAATATGATGTCATTGCATTAAATACTGCATAGATTATAGAACAATTCTGTATAAAACAATAGTGGATTTAACATTTTTAAAAGGTATATTTTTAATGTAACCTTCTCTCTCTACACACTTTGGTCAATTCAAGAATAATTCATGTAATTGTATATTGTTAATTTGAAAGCATTAAAAGTGCAGTTTATTGTCTCTTTTTGTATTGTTCAAGTGGTTGAGGTTGATATGGGATTTATAAAGTAATTAGTAATAAGTAGACCAATACTTTCTAGAGATAGTAATTATTACATTAATCTAATTACACTGTTGAAGTTGTCATTTGTAACTATTTTAGAGTAACTTACCCAACTGTTATAATATCAGAGGTGAAACTGGAAGAACAGTATGTTGTTCAACCTAATTTTAATTTTCATGTAGGTGCAATCATGCAGGCATTAAAAGAACATGGCAGCAGCTGAAAATGAAATATAAAAACATAATTCAGTCAGGTAAGGCTTGAGCAAATCATGGATGTAGGCTACCTGACTTTACAAACATTTGACATATTAAATAACTAAATAGCATCCAGTGTCTTGCAGTGCAGCAGCATTTTTGACATAGGTCTAATTAACACAATTAAATGTTCAATCTCATTTGACTTCTACTCAGCTAACAGAAAGAAGGAAGAGGCTCACAAAGATGGAGATGAAGATGCAGAGGAGATGGAGATGCAGAGGAGATGGAGATGCAGAGGAGATGGAGATGCAGAGGAGATGGAGATGGAGATACAGAGGAGATGGAGAGGAGATGAAGATGCAGAGGAGATGGAGATGCAGAGGAGATGGAGATGCAGAGGAGATGGAGATGCAGAGGAGATGGAGATGCAGAGGAGATGGAGATGCAGAGGAGATGGAGATGCAGAGGAGATGGAGATGAGATGGAGATGCAGAGGAGATGGAGATGGAGAGGAGATGGAGATGCAGAGGAGATGGAGATGCAGAGGAGATGGAGATGGAGATGGAGAGGAGATGGAGAGGAGATGGAGATGCAGAGGAGATGGAGATGGAGATGGAGATGGAGAGGAGATGGAGATGGAGAGGAGATGGAGATGCAGAGGAGATGGAGATGGAGAGGAGATGGAGATGCAGAGGAGATGGAGATGCAGAGGAGATGGAGATGCAGAGGAGATGGAGATGCAGAGGAGATGGAGATGCAGAGGAGATGGAGATGAAGATGCAGAGGAGATGGAGATGCAGAGGAGATGGAGATGAAGATGCAGAGGAGATGGAGATGAAGATGCAGAGGAGATGGAGATGCAGAGGAGATGGAGATGAAGATGCAGAGGAGATGGAGATGCAGAGGAGATGGAGATGAAGATGCAGAGGAGATGGAGATGCAGAGGAGATGGAGATGCAGAGGAGATGGAGATGAAGATGCAGAGGAGATGGAGATGCAGAGGAGATGGAGATGCAGAGGAGATGGAGATGCAGAGGAGATGGAGATGAAGATGCAGAGGAGATGGAGATGGAGATGCAGAGGAGATGAAGATGCAGAGGAGATGGAGATGGAGATGCAGAGGAGATGGAGATGCAGAGGAGATGGAGATGCAGAGGAGATGGAGATGCAGAGGAGATGGAGATGCAGAGGAGATGGAGATGCAGAGGAGATGGAGATGCAGAGGAGATGGAGATGCAGAGGAGATGGAGATGCAGAGGAGATGGAGATGCAGAGGAGATGGAGATGCAGAGGAGATGGAGATGCAGAGGAGATGGAGATGCAGAGGAGATGGAGAGGAGATGGAGATGGAGATGCAGAGGAGATGGAGAAGCAGAGGAGATCGAGATGCAGAGGAGATGGAGATGCAGAGGAGATGGAGATGCAGAGGAGATGGAGATGCAGAGGAGATGGAGATGAAGATGCAGAGGAGATGGAGATGCAGAGGAGATGGAGATGCAGAGGAGATGGAGATGCAGAGGAGATGGAGATGCAGAGGAGATGGAGATGCAGAGGAGATGAAGATGCAGAGGAGATGGAGATGCAGAGGAGATGGAGATGCAGAGGAGATGCAGAGGAGATGGAGATGCAGAGGAGATGGAGATGCAGAGGAGATGGAGATGCAGAGGAGATGGAGATGGAGAGGAGATGGAGATGGAGATGCAGAGGAGATGGAGATGCAGAGGAGATGGAGATGCAGAGGAGATGGAGATGCAGAGGAGATGGAGATGGAGAGGAGATGGAGATGGAGATGGAGATGCAGAGGAGATGGAGATGCAGAGGAGATGGAGATGCAGAGGAGATGGAGATGCAGAGGAGATGGAGATGGAGAGGAGATGGAGATGGAGATGCAGAGGAGATGGAGATGCAGAGGAGATGGAGATGCAGAGGAGATGGAGATGCAGAGGAGATGGAGATGCAGAGGAGATGGAGATGGAGATGCAGAGGAGATGGAGATGCAGAGGAGATGGAGATGCAGAGGAGATGGAGATGGAGATGGAGAGGAGATGGAGATGCAGAGGAGATGGAGATGGCCCTGAGCCTGAATGCTGGAAGGCCAGTGGCTGAGGGAATTCCTGGAGTGACTTCATCAGAGCCAGTCACTACCAAAGATTCAAGTGCCTTCATAAAATGTAAGATGTCTACATATGTGTTATTTTTTATATAGGCTGTTTTTGATATTTCCATATATTTTACTTTGGGTTGGGTTTTTTGTTGCTCCCAACAGATTCAGATGGTAATATCTGTCTTTTGGAGCCTCCTGTCCCAACAGAACTCCAGACAGTTGTAAGTAGCCTACTCAATACACCAGAAATTATGACAAATAGTATTATAAAATGTGCTCAACCAAATGCTCATCTTCACAGGACGATGAGGATGAAGAAACAGCTTCTGCTGCCACAGAGAGGCCTACAGAGGAAATGTTAATATTATGTGTATACACATAAAACAATCTACACATCCACATTTCTTTACATTATTTATGTGGAGTAGCCTATAGAATCTAAGTTTATATCTAAGTATAAACGGATATTCTTATCTCTCCCCCGTCCCCAGAGTGTGGAAGAACAGCAGGAGGAAGGTCCACCAACTTCTGGTGCACAGATGAACACAGTTCAGTGATTTTCAGTGAATGCCACAGTTTAATTCTGTAGAATTTGTTTAGTACTACATGATGTAACTCTAATCTACTGTATTTTCAGTTGCCAGTTAAGAAGTTATATAGACTTCATCTTATTAAAAAACTTGGGGAATAAAAACAGCAATAAATAAATGTACCAAAAGAATGAATGAGGTGTTTAAACACCGCTTCCTCTTTAAAAAAGGGGAGGAGACCGAAATAAACTCTGGGTTTACGGAAGTAAACCTGCTCCCGACCAGGTTAGGTTCACAGAGTAAGTTACCATGGTAACTGACTCTGAGTATATGTTACCTCTCTTTCAGAAACGGGCTTGACTTACCCTGCTTTCTCAGGTTTGACTTACCTCCCATTCTGAAACAGAAAACCCAGAGTTTTCCCTCATTTCAGGGTTAACATACTCAGAGTTTTCACTTAACCTCCTTTCTGAAAAAGGCCCCTGGAACAGTAACGTTCCTTTGTAGCAAGAGTTGGCAACAGTTGTGGTTTTTGTCCCGCCCTTCCTCCACTGTGATTGGACAGCTGTGTAAAAAGTGACAGTGATGAGCGCCACATTTTCCCCAAAGTTGAACATTTTTCAACTCTCAGCGACCAGTAAAAAACGCCGGGGGCTCAGCGATTGAGCGTAAATACACGCTCAGCGCCTCGTTACGCTCCCATTGAAAACAATTGGAATTTTGCGCCAGCTGCGTGAAAAAACGCTTTGGTGGACACACGGCCTTAAGGTGATGATACACAGGGCAACTTTTTGGGCAATTTTGCCGTTAACGGGCAACCAGATGAGACGTAGGGCCCTCGATCGATCTAAATTATCCAGAGAGAAATTTATTGACCATTTTCAATGTGAAAGTGCCCAAGCAACAATCGCTCGGCAAGATTGCCCAGCAACATTGCTCTTAAAAGTTGCCCTGTGTATCATCACCTTTAGGGTCATTGTATAGGTCACTACATAGAATCATCATTACTCTATTTATTGTTGTTATTATTAGACATACAATTATAGTTTACATATTGAGATTTGCTTTGAAGTGCCTTGAAACGCGCTGCATTATTCAGTGTGTTGACATAATTTCCACTGAAACAGAGGAATACAGGGCGGGGCATATTGATCAGCTCCTCCCCTTTTAAAAATAGCCAATAGCGAGCTTTTACAGTCTATGGTCCAGAGCCGTTGAGCTCCGTGAAGCCGCAGTTTCCTCCTAATCTCCTCCATATTGCTTTAAAATGTAGCATTCTGTGTAGAATTCAAATGGGTCCGATACGTTTTATGGTCAGCGCCGATTCGCGGATATGATCCGCTCTGTGTATCGTGTCTCTGAACCGAAGCAGACTGTGTGCGCTGCGGCGGGTCGCCTTACTCCAATGTGAATCCAGACTTCATTCACTCCAATGGAAAGCATATTTACATTGTCTGAATCGTTCCTTGTCTCCTATAGTGCACTATGTGCCTTTCACCACATAGAAAATATTAACTGTGTGAACAAGTGACAGGTTCAGCTGCTGGACGCTTCAGATTCTAGAGAGCATTTGATTGGACAGAAAATCTGATGAGAACCTGAAGTACAGAGTGATGTCATCAAAATCATTGATCCACTTTGGCGGAAGTGAGAGACTGAAAGTTTTGAACGCTTATATCTTCTAAATGCGAATTCTGTCATTGTTTTGGAGCATACTAGCTTATAGACAACAGTGAGGCTAACATATTCATACTAAAAGCCAAAAAACTAAAATGTTGGATTTTTAGAAAAAGTTTTTTTAGTAAAACTAAATTTTGTATTAATCATAAAAGTATAGGCCTGAGTACAATATGTTATTGTTCACTGTAAATAATTAGTCAATGACGCAAATGCTACCCCCAATCCCCCCCTGTATAATTGGCATATTGTATCAAGGAAGGTTCCCACGGTCTTTAACTTGGAAATATTAGGGATTTTTTATGAGTGTTCACGCAAGTGTTGTACTTAACAGTATATAAAAAGTTTTTCGTCTTTCATAAAAAATACAGAACAATTGTAATTTTGAAGTGATAAGAATCTCCAGCGCACTGTCAGTCCGGTGTTGCGGAGCGCGCGGGTGCGAGTGCGTGAGGAGGAGGAGGGCGGCGGGTGTCGCGCGCCTCGCTCGGTGAGTCCGGTTCAGATCACATCACTTCAGATTCAGAGTTTATCTCACGCGTTTCTCTTCATCATGGCCCAATGCGCTCCTGACACCGGTTCCGTTCCGTCCCCGTGATGCGAGTGATGATGATGATGGTGACGGATGAAAGATGGAGAAACTATCCGCGAGCATTACCGGACTCTCGTGGAGCTCCGTGTCGCTGCCGTTGGACGTGATCGTGAGCAAATTCCGCTTACCGACACTCGTGAGACTGAGCCACGGTAAGAAAGCATCAGAGTTATTGAACGTAGTTATAAATCGAGCGCGAGAGTTTCTTTGATGATGTTGCGCCGCGTCGCGTCAAAGATTCTTCAGCTTGCTGCCGAATCAAAGTTAGTGGAATAAGAAACATGACATTTCGCTTGCATATTAATGATTTTTTGCCTATGATTATGCAAATTAATTCTGGGTACACTCGGGATAGTTTAACTAACCCTGACCAAATGTAATGTTTTATCGCATGAAACTAATGAAACGTTGTGTAAATGTTTGTAACACAGAATCCTCAGTGAAGTGTGTAGTTGACTTGTCTCTTGGCTATAGGTGACAGAGTGTGTGTTGTGTGTTAAAGAGCTGCAGCTCTTTTCATATGTTAATGTTGTAATGCGCTGTAGTGTGTGTTGAATACTAAACAACCTCCTGCAGGAGAAACTCCAACATTTACTCAGCAATCACAAACACAGAATTAAACTCCCATCAGTGTCGACTGTGTGTGTGTGAAAGTTTGACTCTGTATGGTGGGGAAAAAGGTACTGAATTATAACTAAAATAATCAATTATCAATAAACTGCATATGTGTCTGATATAAGTCATGATATGTGACAGCATGTTCTTTATACACGTTTTACATGAGTTTCACAGACTTTTTCATGGAGTGTTTGTGTTTGCATTATAGTTAGACTCCATACTCTCTGGTGAGAGTAAAGAAATATTTTGCACCTAGAAATGCATTTTCTGAAATGTATTTAGGGGTGAATTCAGGTTGATTGGGACACTTTTTCCAAGTCATATCAATGGCAAAAAGTGTCCCACTCACCCTGAATTCACCCCTAGCTCTTCTGTAAAGATGATTGAATCAGAGGAAAATGAATTAGACGAGAAAATCAGGAATATCCAATAGATTTGGGCATTCTTAGAAATAAATCATGCTGAAAATAGTTCTTTTTAACACAAGCAAACAGTCCAGAACTTAATTTTCCTGAGATATCCAAGGCCCATTGCCACGACCATAATGGATTGTTACTTTTTGTTTATTGTATGCGCATGTATGATGTATTGCATAAATACTTATAATGCCTGACTGTTCATCCCAAGAATGATAACTATAACTATATGAGTGTCCACACCAGCAAACGATAATTTTCTGGTTTATTTCAAGTGTGTGATGCAGCTTTATCATCTGCCGCTTTACATTCTCCAGCTCTTTAAAGTATGAATGGCTGACAATGTTTGTATAGTTCAGTGGTTGGAAAAAAGAGATTCCAATGATATTGTTACTCTTTGTTGTTATCGTTATAGTTCAATATTCTATCAAAGTCCGCATGAAATCCCAATTTAAGTTTTTTGGCTTTTAGTATGAAAACAATGACAAAATTCACATTTTGAAGATGTAAGCGTTCAAAACTTACAGTCTCTCACTTCCGCCAATGTGGATCAAGGATTTTGATGACATCATTCTGCACTTTAGCTTCTCATCAGATTTTCTGTCCAATCAAATGCTCTCTAGAATCTGAAGCTCCGCCCCCTACATTATAAATAGATGCTGAAGCTGCAGGTGAAATCAGTCACTTGTTCACACATTTACTATTTTCTACATGGTGAATGGCTCATAGTGCACTATATAGGGAATGTCTGAAGTCTGTTGAAGTCTGGTTTCATGTTGTGCCGACACAGTCTGCTTCGGTCCAGAGACACAATAACGCAGAACGGATCATATCCGCGACCACAAAACGGATCATATCCGAGACCACAAAACGTATCGGACCCATTTGAATTCTACACAGAATGCTTTATTTTAAAGCGATATGGAGGAGATTAGAAGGAAACTGCAGCTTTACGGAGCTCAACGGCTCTGGTCGAGCTGTGATATAAACCGAAAGCAATTATCTATTTTTAAAAGGGGAGGAGCTGCTCGATTCCCAGCCTTGTCTTCCTGTTTTTCAGGGAAAATTACGTCAACACATTGAGTAATGCTGCGCGTTTCAAGGCACTTCAGTTGGCCTTTAAGGTGCAGTCCAGCAGATTTCACAGGCAAAATTGAGTAATTTCAGTAGGAAATCCGTGTGAATTCGAAATTCACCAATATGAAGTTGCCCATGCAGATTTCGCTCATGTTCAGATTCAATTTGAGAGCTCTGCTTTACACATCGCTACAGTATTGACAATGCACATTATGGACCTTTTTTGCCCACATAGTAATGAAATAGTTAAAAAGTTATGGCTATAGTTATCAACCTTGGTGTGAACAGGCTTTTAAAATGCAATGAGTACACAAATATGTTACAGTATAAATATGAGAGTGACAACAGATTTGATAATACATGTTTTTTAATATTGTTCCTGTTGACTGTAATGCTAATTTTAAACCTTCAGATCATTTGCTTGATTAGATTCTGCTGTAATGTGTTTGTGTGTGTAGGAGGATCTCACTGTATCAAGCACAGACAGTAATAATTATACTCAACAGACAATCTGCAGAGAATGTGTATGTGTGTGTTGGACTCGTTCGCTGTGTAAAGCATCTAGTCTCAATGAGGAATGCATTTAATACCCGATCAATACAGTTCACCTCTCTCTTTGTCCATTCATCCTTTCTTCAGCGGAGATATCAGCCTGATGTTTGTGAGGTGATGTTGTTTGTGTCTGATTGCTGACCTCAGTTCTCTCCCATAAACCCCATGTGAGGAAGTTCAAAGAACTCATTTGATGTTTGTGGTTGAGCTCGTGTGTGTGTGTGTGTGTGTGTGTGTGTGTGTGTGTGTGTGTGTGTGTGTGTGTGTGTGTGTGTGTGTGTGTGTGTGTGTTTTAAAGCTACAAATTAAGGGCAGATACATCTGGATTTATAGTTTTGTAGCTTTTGTGCCTTATGTGTTTCGTGATTTACAATTCCTGGTCAACCTTTATGGGTGTGTGAAAGGAATAATGTCAAATCGAATTTATTTATATAGTGTATTGTGATTTATTCATCAAAATACACATTGTTTCATAGCAGCTTTACAGAAAATCATGATGATAATGTTTATATTTGATTTAACTCATACAAATTTTGTTGGTATAAATTAATGTATTTATGTTGATTCAGCAATGTTAAATAATATTTTGACTTGAATAAAACCAGGTAATTTATAAAAAAATTCTGTGAAATGTATATTTTGCGACGATACAAGCAATCATTATTTTTATATATGCTGTGTATAGTATATATTGCCTTACTTGAGTCTACTGTATATATGCAGATAAATTTGGACATACTTGTATATCCAACTGTATATAAAGACCTGGTTAATAATATAGTTACAGCGACGAAATAGAAAAAAACAGGCAGTTGAGGTTTCCTATACAGTATATATATATATCACTTTACGTTAGTGTTCTGTATGTATGCAAATCAAGTTGCATATAATATATAGGCGACAACTTTATATACGGAATAACGCTGGGGGATAATATAGTTTACTGTACATTTTTCAACGGGTATAACAATCAAGTTTAGATTTGCTGTGTTAATTTGAGTGTACTGTATGCTTCTGGGTAAGGTTTGATATACTTATAGAAGTTGTTTGATTTGTTATTAATTTGTTATTTAATTTGAGTTAATGTAGAATCAGCCAAGCATTACTGATACATATCATCTCGAAAAAGCCAAGTATCAGCCAATTAATCAGCCTGCCCAATATAAATGTCTTTTTTGCATCAGTGCTGAACCTGTAAATGCTGTATAATCATATCAGTTGTGCATTTTTGTGTATGTGCAGGTGAGAATGTGGAGGGTCTGTCGGAGGAGGACGTGATTTTGCTGCACTCCTGCAGACAGTGGACCACCGTCACTGCCCACAGTCTGGAGGAAGGACATTATGTGATCGGACCTAAAATAGACATCCCACTACAGTATCAAGGTACCATATAACACACACTGGACTGTGTGACTGTGCCAGCAGGTGAACTGACACTCAAGTAATGATTGTAATTCATTAGTGGTTGCTGCATCAGTTTTGCTAGTTTTATGGACATGAATGATATTGCAAATTGTGCAGTTTGTTGACTAGAAGTGTGCTATTACTTTATGACTTATTTTCTCCTAGCTGATGATAAAATGGACCAGAGAGACCAGAATATTATAAATGCACCAAAAATGCACCACTCACATTTTCATCTAGAATCTAGTTGGTAAAAGTAGAGTTTTCAGCAAATAATAATTCACCCTACAGCAGAAATATTTTAGCACACAAAACTGATTTCATTATTATCCACTGAGTGTACAAGCTATTAAAACACTCAGGCCAGAGAGAAAGAGAGAGACAGAGAAAGGGAGATGATTGGTTGTTAACAGTATATTGATTGTTGTATTCAAGCACTTAACTTCACACATGGTCACTTAGACTTTCTGAATTACACACACACACAGTCAGTCTCAATTTAATTCACAGTGTTTTGTTGCAGCGAGTGTTTTCATACAACGTGGGCAAAGCATTCAGGTGATAAAGGAACAATAAAAAAGACACTTATTAAGATTATAAACTATAATGAAGATGGTGAATTTTTTTCTGTAGAATAAAGCCAAAAATGTCTTAGTGATATAACCATCCTAAGATTACAACAAAGACAAAGAAGTCTATCTTTTTTTATGATAATTTTATGAAATGTCTTTTCTGTGTAATTCTGTCGTTATTCTCTATAAAAACATTGTAGTGAAACCATTTTGTCGTAATTATTTATACAATATATAATAATGATTTATTAATCATTTATACAATTATATATATATATATATATATATATATATATATATATATATATATATATATATATATATAAACATCCATCCATTCACCCACCCATCCATCCATCCATCCATAAAATTGATTTCATTAGAATCGACTGCTTATCAATGGCCGTCAATGGAGAAAGATGCTTTTTGGCCACAGAGTGGTGTAGTTACGGCATCCACCAGCAGGGGCAAATTTTTAAAACCCTGATCCTATGGCTAGCGCTCTCATTCATAAAGTCAAACTCATCATTACCTCATCCTGACGTCATTCCCACGAGAGCCCAGGAGGAGCCCGTTTTTCTGAGCTTCCGGAATCGCAGACATTACTGCGCTCGACTTCCTCTCCTGGGACGCCAGTTACCTAATATACCCGCCACCCATACCATTAGGTCAGGTGACCAATGAGATCATCTGCTGGGGTTTCCGGAGGCAGTAAGATGCTGAGAGGGATGGATGAGGTCATTCGTGTCTCGGTGGCTGGGTCTAACGTCTCTCAGATAGACAGATAGAGTGCTAATAAGGAAGATGGAATTACAGAAGGATGATTTTTACACAGCTGAGAGATGCAGAAGATGAGACCATGTTGATATTTTAGATTTGCTTGTGATTTTGATGATGCAGAAGAGGGTTGTTATTGATGACTCTCAAAACGGAAGATCTGCAGAATATAGGCACATTATATTTCTGTGTTTTTCTGACCTAGCTACTGTATGGAATAATAATCTCATTAATTTTCTGCATTAGATAAAATGTTTTGTAATGATAACATAAACTTATAACAATAAACATATTTTGTTTACACTCTATGAAGAAAATGGACAAAAAATAATACTTTGAGAACCAAGGCAGCTGGAAAAGTGGGCAATTTACTGATCAGTTTTGCACTCTATAAAAAAACTAAAATTTGTGCATTTGTATTTATGACTTAGATATACATTTGGGGACAAACTTCTGCTGATTGCCTTCTTAAAGGGTTAGTTCACCCCAAACTTAAAATTCTAACATTAAATACTTACCTTCATGTCGTTCCAAACTCATAAGACTTTAGTTTATCTTCAGAACACAAATGGAGATATTTTTGATGAAATCTGAGAGCTTTCTGTCACTTCAATGATAGTTACGCAACTATCATTTTGACGCTTTAAAAAGTTCATAAAGACAGTGGGGATTTCTTTAAGACTCCAAGGGAAGCCCGGCTTCCCCTATAATGTCAAAAAATGGTCAAATATGTACTATTGTGTTTTTAACATTTTATTGACTAAAAATGCGTTAGAACACGTTCATCTCGAAGACGAGTTCGTTCAGAATCAGCTACATATAGCAGGTCGGCTGACTCCATTTACTTCTCATTCATTCCCGGAGGGCCAGCGTGAACATTTCTCGGGACAGTTGACACAACTGTCACTTGCTCAATCGGGCCAGTGCTGCATCAGGAAAGTTTATTATTTGCACATGTTTTTAAGCCTTGTCAATTTAAATATTCAAGCGCAAGAAGATGTGAAAGAGAACTCAGTTCAGTAGTGTGAGAAGTTTTGTGTGCGCACACATCCGAAGCGTACGCCCAGAAAGCTGCTTCTCAGACGGCGTGCGAATACTGAATTGAGCTCTCTTTCACATCTTCTTGGACTTGAATGGACATATTCGCACAGAATTACATAAAAAATTCCGGTCTCTGTGAGAATCCTAGTAAACATAGTCTGTTATGTCTTAAGTGAACGTAAACAGTTGAGAAATAAAATGCTTGTGTAACAGTCTATTGGATCAGTGCAGCTCTTAAAGTGACAGCAGCCTAATACACCTACAGCTGTTTTTGTTTTAATGTTAATCAAACAACAAAGGACAAAGAAATTTGTCAGTAGAAAAATTCTAAGTGTTGAGCCCAGTTTATATGTGAATAGAAGCTTAAATTCAATTTGTTCATCATATAAAGCGATCGAGTCTCTTCAGACAATTTGGACTAAACCGGTTAATTCATGTTTTACGATCTCTTTATGTACTTTTTGAAGTGTCAAAGTGGTTTCTAAGTGGTTTCTGGTTGCAAAGTTTCTATGGAGGGACAGAAAGCTCTCAGATTTCATCAAAAAGATCTTCATCAAAAACAAATTAATTTGAGTTCCGAAGACGAATGAAAGTCTTACGGTTTTTGGGTGAACTATCCCTTTAAAATTAGACTAATATATAGTAGATATTAATAAAGAAGAAAATATGCGAGGTGTTTGACCAATCAGAACCCACAACCACGACGCAAGAGTGATGTGAGTGGTTGCTAGGGTATTTTAAATATTTTATTGGTGTGTTATGTAGTTGCTAAGGTTTTACTAGGTGGAACACGCTCCCAAGTCTATGTGATACTCGGGTCCATAAACATCCTTTAGTATTTTTTCTCACATTTTTTATTCATTGTCTGTCATTTGAAAATAGGTAAATCACTTAATAACAGCACATCTCTCCTCAACAAGACACATGATTTGAGGAATCATTAATGTCCGTAGCACAAATGCTGCAGTTTAATACACAAGAAGTATCTGTTTAAATAGCTATGTTAAAGCAGGGTTCTCAAGTCTCACGCATTGGCCGTGAGACACACGCAATTCAACCAGTTCACACGCTCACACGCCACACCGTGTATTTCTCACGCTGAAAGGCAATGCCAACCAAGTTGTCCTGCAAGCTTTATATATAACGTTGGTTGTATACGAGGCGCAGGCACACAAAGTGAAGTTTCTTTCTAGGCATCATAGATGCGCGAACACGCGGAAGTTGACGGAACATTCTCGGCCTCCGTACGTTCGTTACTAGATAACCAACAACATCGCGCAAACACACGTCGTGATGGAGAAGATAAATGGGAAGAAAGCTCGTCTAAAATTTTTAGGCTTGAACATTTAATATATAGCGTATCGTATACATTATTATTATAAACACACACACACACATACTCTAAAATGTCCATTTGTTCACAATGTCCCACCACACAATAAATCATTATACCATTTCGACTAGACACATTCAAAATGCAAAACGATTTGTTTTCCCAAACTGTTTGGAGCAATTTGTTATATTTTTGTATATTTGTAATTTTGAAATATAACGTTAAAGAGTATATTTGATGTGATGAAGTGCTCTGTCATTTATCAGATTTACCAATTGTTATAATTTCAATTTGTGCTGGTTAATTATGAACAATGGGTAAAATTGGGGGGTCCCCAATTTGGCCGGGGCTCCATTAGGGCTCCTCCCCTAACCGCATGTGATCTCACTCCAAGCTTTTGATAAAACTTGAGAACCCTGGTTAAAGTGTGTGCAAATGGGTGTTTGAGTGCTAGTGAAATGTGATTGGTGTATTTAAATTTATGCTTGCTGTGATTGGTTGAAGGTGCTCCAACCGATGTTTGCAACAGTAATAATTTTAGTGGCTTTAGTGGAAGAGACTTATTTTGTACCAATGCATCCAGAACAGAAAATAAATAGTAAAACTTCAGAAGAGAAAGAAACCCTTTCAGCTCCGAGTGTCGTATAGAACTGCAGAAAGAAAAGCTGTTGCCAGGAGACCAAAAGACAAAGAGAGATACGCTCTCTTACGCTTTATCAGTGTGTGTGAGAAAATGACCTATAAGATCACATACACACTTAAATGCGGACATACCATAGACTTCTGTTGTTAATTATATAAAGCATATTGTTATCCTGAGAGACTAAACTCTATACCCCAAAAGAAACATTTTGCATTTTTTTTTAAATTAAAATTAAATTATCTTCCAGGATGTCATCAGAGGGCGGTTTAGTTCGATTTGAGCTCATTTCAGGGGAAAATTTTGTAAAACTATTTCTTCATTTCTGTCTTTGACTGTTTTTGTTCTGTCCTCAGGAAAGTTTAAGTTATTGGATCAGGATCGGGATGTCCGTGAGCCGGTTCAGTATTTTGGAAGCGTGGAGGAAATCGCAGGAATCTTTCCTGATCGCGTGTTCGTCATGGAGCCCATCACGTTCAGCGTTAAGGTAATGGCAGCATCTGTCAGTAGTGTTGTTAGTGTTAGCTAAAGCTAAAAAAAAACTAAAACTAAATCTGAAATTAAAGTTAATAAAAAAAAATATTACTAATTACAAACTAAAACTTAAACTAAAATTAAAACAGGGAATATAAAAATGAAAAACTAATTTTAAAAATTAATAAATATATAGTATATCAATGATACTAAAATAACACTATAAAACGTCTCATTGGTTTTCAAAACAGTGTCGCTTTACTAGTTACGTAGTACATAGTCCAACAAATAGTGATTTAACATGGCAAAACACTGCATGTTTTTTCACATTGTATTACGCACTGCTTGTCATTGTAAAGTCTAATTGAATGTATGATTCAGATTAAGACAGTTTCACGATAAACAAATCAGTTCAAAAGAAATGACTCGCTGATTCATTCAATATTCATTTAATGTTTTTGAGCCATGATTTGAGTCTGATTAAATGATAAATTATATATTATCACAGTTAAGCCCTATCCGGACAGGACTAGTTTAAAGCGGCACTATGCAGGATTTCTGTTTTTGTCAAACAGCGATCCCTAGAGTCGCTGTAGAGTACCTGTCGTAAACACCACTCATGGCCTCTGCACTTCATAATAATAAAGTAGCCTACCGCGTTAGGCTTACCTGAGCCTAAATGCCAAATGACACCAATAAAGTGTATCATGTACGTCGCATTATTTCGCAGGGCTCTCAAGTTTTGAAGACAGGCAAGAGTGACATCCAGCCAAAAGATACATTTTTGTCATTGGTTGTTGGGTTAAATCTTACCCAGATACAATAGTGCTATTTTCTGATTGGCTATTGTGTAGCTCGACGAACAACACCAGAGGAGACGCGCTTGATTCCTGCCGGTTCCACAGTGAGAGCGGCGCGGCCAGAGTTTTGGCATATTAAATATATTACAAATAGTTTTTCAGCGTGAGAAATACAATGTGTGGCGGGAGAGCGTGACAAAAGACCGAAATGAGTGACACTTGAGAGCCCTGATTTCGTAACAATGTCCGTTATGATGTTGTTAGACATGATTATTGCAATTTATCATAATAGTTTGCAAATTGCGCTCATTTACACTATTTACAACATGTAGGCTTATTTATATCCTGATAATTATGTGAGATATTGACAACTGTTCTCATGATAATCGCAGGAATCAACTTTAACAGTGAAAGAATGGCAGACTGACCGAGGAGTCAGACACGAGTAAACATCGGACCTGCGTTTTCAGAATGGCGAAAAAAAACGAAGAAAGCGCGGTCGGAAGAATCTAGAAAAAGTTAACGAGAATCTGATAGCACGAGGAACCGGACAAGAGTCCCACTCGCTACGCAGGTCCGATGTTTACTCGTGTCTGACTCCTCGCTCGGTCAGTCTGACATTTCCTCTTTCTCTGTTCCTCCGACAATGCTTTTCTAGCTTTCTGCTTCTTATTTGCCAGCTTTGCCATGGGACGATAGTTGTTCTTATAGCTAGCCGTATCCTGGATGGGGGCGTGTACGCGTGCAGTGCCGTAAAGCAATTCGTTACCTCGCGAGACCTGATATCACACGATATCGCCCGCCGGCCCAAAGTTGCAAGGGTGGTTTTGCGGCTCACAGGCACCAGGGGGGTGCGAGACGACCACCATTCAACACGAAATCAGTAATATAAACATTACAATGACTCCAAAGCTGTTCGGTTAAGGTAAAAAAGTTACTTAGTTCTGCTTTAACATGGAGAGGCGGGGTAAAGTAATTATTACCAGAGCTTCTCTGTGATTTTAGTCCCGCCCGAAAATGAATCTCAGTTATCATTAACGTTACAATGTCAGTAAAGATTACTTCGACTTTTACCTTCAGTAAAAAGGTCCGGAAAAATTACCTCAGGTAATACTAATCCTGTGCGATTAGACCCGCTGTAAATATTTACGTAAAAATTTTGTCATTTCGTGTTTAAAAGTAGTTTTTCCGCGTTTTTTTCAAGTATAGAGACGCTTGAAAAAGCATCAGTTGCATTCATGACGAGTTTTCCACACATAGATATAAACACTAGATGTCGCCTTGGCTACGGCAGTTCATTGGAACGAATGCGTCAATAGAGCCGCCATCTTGAAATAGGGGAATCCCTCATCAGCGTCAATGTAGGAAAAGGTCTAACAGAAATAAAATCACCATAAATCGTCATGACTGCGATTTTCTAGTTGTTTTGGTTCGTCCCAACAGTCAGACATGTATTTATTATAGAGTCCAGAGAATTTTTTTTTTTTTTTTACAAAATTTCACAATCTTGTGAAATGTAATCCCTTGCTGTCTGTTTTTTAGATATGGTTCGTGTAAACATCCATACGCAGCACAAAAGTCCATGAATTCAGCGTTACCTAGCTAATTCCTATGACAAGACCCCTGTTCCAAGATGGCGGTGGTTTTGACGCATGTTTAGAACCCCAAGGCGACATCTAGTGTTTATATCTATGTTTTCCACATACCATTGAGATCAGAAAGAAGATCGAAAGCACTTGTTAGAGGCACGAAACATCTTTTAGCGTTAGGTAAGTGCCTATCAGTATGACCAACACAATCCAATCTGAGGTTAATTCATATCCAACAGACATAACTGTTTTATACCTACAAATAAAATATAAATTATATGTGTTTGCGCACCTGATATCAGGAAGCAACGTAATACCAGATGACGACAGGAGGGTGACGGTGATGCGCAAATCGAGTTACCCCTCCCACTTCTGCTAGTTTTACTGAGATATCCCGTGCGAATTGGCCATTAATATTACAGACGTCCTGTGGTAAAATTACATTACTCCATCTACCCTTGTAAAGTAAATCCCGTCCGAATAGGGCTAAACATATCAACGCTGTCAGGCAGAAACCTTGTATCAACGGATATTGTATTTTTATTTAATTTTATAAATCATTATTATTGGTCAGCCTTCATGTCTCTGTGGGTTTTGCAAAAACTTAACCAATGAAAATTATTAAAAAGAGCTTGTGCCTAAACTCGTAACTTGTGCCTAAACTCGTAACTCCATTGGCTTCTCAAACTGTCAGTCAAACCTTATAACTTCATCCGGCTATATCATGAATGAAGTGCCACACGCAGTTTGGACCGTCTCTGTATGTTTGCGGTGTTTCTACCGCATAGCTACAGTAAATTTAATAACCTGTAAGTTGATGAAAACGTAATCCTTATATTCATAAACTTTGTAACTCCATTTGAAGCTTGATTTTGGTAATATGTTAATAATATAATGACACATGCAAGTGTCTGACTATATATATATATTAAGGCCAAGCCACATTATCAATTTTGACAACACTAATTAAACACATTTTATTTTAAAAACTTGTTTTTTTTCCCCATTTAAAGTAGCGTTTTTGGAGATACGAGGTTTCCGCCTGACAGCGGCAATATTTCAAAAGACACTGTCCCCTTAAATGGCTTGAATTTAGTTAGTGCATTTTGTTAGTTGCTTCTAGTGTAACTAACTAATTTTAGGCTTGACTGAAGTTTAACTGCTGTAAATTATGAGTAGCTTGTAGCTTGACATATTAGGTTCATACTTAAACGACATCAGTCACTGTTTTTTGTGTTAAATGCAAATACGTTTGTCTCTTTTTTTTCTCTCTGTAGGTGGTTTCTGGGGAGTTTACGGAGGATAGCGAGTTATATAATTTCTCTCTTCAGACGGGTGATGAATTGACTCTCATGGGCCAAGCAGAACTGCTCTGTGTCCAATCGACTCGCGAGAAATCCCGCCTGACGACACTACTACGGCGACTGGGCAAAGCAAGCGGAGCTTTGGGACGTCCCGCCCGCACGAAGATGCCTTGTTTGATATGCATGAACCATCGGACCAATGAGAGCGTCAGTTTGCCGTTCCAGTGTCGCGGGCGGTTCTGCACGCGCTCGCCGCAGGAGCTGCAGATGCAGGGAGGCGAACACACCGTGCGCAGCATCATCGAGCGCGTGCGTTTGCCTGTGAACGTATCCGTGCCCTCGCGACCTCCTCGCAACCTGTACGATCTTCATGCGATCCGCGAGGGTCATCGATATAAACTGCTCAGCATCATCAGCAAAACTGTTGTTCTCTGCTGCATACTTCGCAAAGAGGAAGTGACGCCGTCTCACTTCCTTTTATTAACAGACATGCCGCGCTTCACTCTGCCGGAGGGGCTATTGCGCGCAGACGCTTCCTACCAGCAGGTGGTGCTGCAGTGTGCGCTGCGTTGCCAAGAGAGCTTCGACCCAGACGATTACTCGCGCGCCGTGCGCGAAGTCAAGACGGATTTCTCAGAGGAGTGTCTCAGTCCGCGGCGGATCCGGGTGTGCGTTCAAGGCTACGGGCGTGACGAGTTGGGGACGTCCCTGCAGAGATTGTCTCTGTGTGTGTACGGAGGTGGAGCGGTCACACACACACACACAATCTCACACGGCTGCAGAGACTCGCTGGTCGACTCACACACGCTGCCCTCTAGTGACGGCGACGGAGAGGAACGAGAATACGTCACGCCCGATTGGTCGACTGAGACGCAGGAGATTCCATACGAAGAGCTCTGGACCAATCAGAGTTCTGGAAGCTTTGGTTTGGCGTCTGAGAGCGCGGTGAAGGCGGAGCATAACCTAATATCCTTTCACTCCACTACCACGTCATTGGAGGGTACGGTGGGCTCCACCCACGTCGCCATGGTGCAGATGGAAGCAGGAAGAGTGTCGACTCCACCCCCAGTTCCACCCAAATCAGAAGCTGTAAGCAGTTGTTTTTCATAGATTTTCAAATAAAATTCAGAGTTTTTGCCTCGTATTGTTTTTTCATACAATATATCTGGGCCATATTTTAACCATAAAGTTAAAGGAAAAATCTTAACTTATATTTTGCATAAAGAAAGTGAAGCCTATTTTTAGGACCATTACTTTTGCATTATATGAAATTATTTTCATGACTATTAACCATGTTAATAGTCATCTGTGGTGATTCTCATTAGATTTCCAATACAAAAAAAATCAAAGTTGATTTGTTGGGTATCTTGAAGCAAAACATATCAATGTTTTGATAGTGTCACAGTGTTTACACTTTTGGGGGGAAGTCAACGTTCAATATACACAGACACACACACGCACACATTGATGACCAAAACATTATGGCCAGTCACAGGTGAAGTGAATATAATTGATCATCTCCTAACAAGGCCATTGAGCGACTTTGACAAGAGCCAAATTGTTATGACTGGGTCAAAGTATCTCTGAAACGGCAAGGCTTGTGTGTGTTGCTCTCGGTCAGCAGTGGTGAGAATTTACCAA
Source organism: Siphateles boraxobius (assembly GCF_051911475.1). NCBI lineage: Eukaryota > Metazoa > Chordata > Actinopteri > Cypriniformes > Leuciscidae > Siphateles > Siphateles boraxobius. Next base: position 39,189,029 of record NW_027509208.1, on the reverse strand, counting down.
CAGTGTCCGTGGAGGAACAAACCACAAACCGGCGACATGGTCTCATCGATGCACGAGGGCAATGAAGGCTATCCCGTCTGGTCCGAGCCAACAGATGGTCTACGATTGTTATGTGAGGAATGTGTCACAACACTGCATATGGAGACCAATCAGAGATCTATGATGACCCGTCCACTGTCGAAAGCGGCTACAACGGGCAACTGAGCCTCGAAACTGGACCTTGGAGCAGCAGTGGAAGACGGTCATCTGAGGAAGTGATGCACCGGGATGGACTGTTGGATGATAAAAAGCTTGATTTTTTCCCCCCAAACCAGTTCAGCGGAGATCCCACCCTGCAGCTAATTTTATTGGTTAAGGTTAATGTGACGGGTAGGTTTAGGGATCAGTGTTTGGTGTAGGCAATCAGTACAGTGATTGGCATGACCAATGAAACCTTTAGAATCGGCTGCAGGGTGGGATTCCCACTGAACTGGTTTGGGGGGAAATAATGCTGATAAGCCGGTGGAGGGAGTGTGTGACGCTCTGGTCAATGTTCTGCTGGGAAACTCTGAGTCTGGTCATTCATGTGGACCTTTATTTGACACGTCACCTTCCTCAACACTGTGGCAGACCAGATACACCCCTTCATGACAACGCTGTTCCCTGCTGGAAGCACACAGTCACACTGCACACATTGATCAGGAATGGTTTGAGGAACATGATGAAGAGTTCAAGGTGTTGCTCTGGCCTCCAAATTCCCCAGATCTTAATCCAGTTGGGCATCTGTGGGACGTGCCGCACCAACAGGTTCAGTCCACCTCAAACTACAGGACTTGAAGGATGCGCTGCTGTGGAGGCCATGCCTGGGTGGGACGGGGCTGTTTTAGCAGCACATGGAGGCATATTTGGCAGCATATCTGGCAGGTGGTCATAATGTTTTGGCTCATCAATGTATATGGCATTACAATAATGTTAATTAGATTTTGTTTGTATTCTAATGATAATTGTTGGGGAAATGTATGTATTTTTTATGGAAAATAATGCCACCAATAAAATCTTAATGGTTCTAAAAAAAGAGGCTTACTTCTCTGTAAGTATAATGTAAACATTAAATATTAGATATAATTTTTTAAAATATATATATTTTAAAGTATAATGTATTTAATAATATTTAATAATATTGTATAACAAAATACGTGCATAAAAGTCTTACCCAAAAAATTTTGAGGTGAAATATTCTGGACATGTTCTCGACAAGTTTTGTGAGAATCGCTCCTTTTAGACATTTCCCTAGTGTTATTGTGCTTCTGACCCTGAGCTTAGATCTACGGTAGTTCACTAACCCTCTTTATTCCCATGAGAGTACTTGTATTCCTCCGTTGTTTTTGCCACAGGCCCACATGCAAACCCACACATACAGACACACACAATCATATGTGCATTATATACAGCATCACACAGCACTGCTGTCCCAGACTAAATTATTGATACTATTGCTTTTAAAGACTGAATAATGAGCATGCGTTTACCGGAACACACACACAACACACACACACACGCACGCACGCACGCACACACACACACACACACACACACACACACACACACACACACACACACACACACACACACACACACACACACACACACACACACACAAACACACACACACACACACGCACGCACGCACACACACACACACAAACACACACAAACACACGCACGCACGCACGCACGCGCGCACACACACACACACACACACACACACACACAAACACAAACACAATCACACATCATCTCAGTCAATGTCTTTTATATAATGTTAATATGAGAAGCTACTTGAATATTTTGAACACTACAAAATATTCTTAAAATACTAATAATCCAGGTGGTAAAGTAGTTTTTAATGTAGCAACTTTTCCCTGATAAAATGACTGACATTTTACTCTGAAAAACAGACATCTCGTAGAGCCAGAATTAAAGTCTGTTTGACGCTGTTGACTGAAATTACAGCCTTTTGCTTTTCTCTCTCTCTCTTTCTCCCACACATAGAGGGTTCAGTTGTGGCCTGTAATTTAGCTTCTCAAACACACACACACACACACACACACACACACACACACACACACACACACACACACACACACACACACACACACACACACACACACACACACACACACTCCCTGGTGTATTTGTGGAGGAAATGAACTGTATCCCAGAATCCTAGAGTTTGTTTCTCCCAGAAGAGGAAATTTAGACAGCGATAAATATTTTAATGTTTATCATCATCATCATGATGATCATTAAGGACATATATTTACATATTGACTGTAATTAAAAAAATAAACACATGCAGAAATCATTTGTTTGATCATATTGTACTGTACATTGTTTAGAGTTATTAAATAAGAAGCACATAATAAAGTTTTGTGGATAGAGTTGAGATTAGAGTACAGATTTAAATACATTTAGAAGTACCTATTTGATTATTAAAATATAGTTAAAATGATATTAAAATCATTAGCACAGTTTCCATTTTAAGAATACTTTTAGTCTGTTCAGCGATTTGCACATCTGCCACAATTATGTATATGAATTATCTTAATATCTTGCAATTATATCATGTAAATCATTTGATTGACAGCCTGAGATGAATTGATACTTGCTATTACATCTGTTTTAGTGATCATAGTTTGAATTATATTCTTTTAATATACGATTTTTGAATGAGACTCAGCGTTTGTAATCAAACTTACAGTGCTCTGTATTTAGTTTTCAATTCTCATTGTTTAGTATTTATTATTCTGTATTCATTGTTTCGTTTATTCCATATTCTGTGTTTATTATTCATTTGTTCAGTTTTTGGTATTTAGGGTTTAATTTCCTGTGTTCAGTATTAATGACATCAGAAAATGGTGTTTCACTTTCTTCTGGACAGAAAGTGACATTTTCTTGAGTTGTGAGGAAAACAAGAGCAAGTCTGTGTAATAAGAGATGTCACTCACACTCTATAATGTGACATAGTTATAGTTCTTTTGGATTTCTTCTCTCTCTCTAGGTGAAAGAGGAGTGTCGTTTTTTAAACGCTCCTCCCGTTCCGCCCCGCTGTGCTAAAGGCCCCGTCCCGAGCCCTCCAGTCCCCACACGCTTCCCTAAAGCTCACGCCACACAGACGCTCAACCCAAACCACTCATTTTATTCCTCTGGACTGCAAGAGAGGTAAAAACCACATACACTGAAAGATTTACTTATTCAAAGACTTAAAGGGATAGCTCACCCAAAAATTTAAATTCTGTCATTAATTACTCACCCTCATGTCGTTCCAAACCCATAAGCTTTTCAGAACACAAATGTTTTTTTGATTTTTGATGAGATCTGAGAGTTTTCTGTCCCTCCATTGACAGTTACGCAACCACCACTTCAAAAAGTTCATAAAGCGATCGTAAAACGAATCCATATGAATTGAGCGGTTTAGTCCAAAATTTCTGAAGAATTTCAATCGCTTTATACGTTCAATTCTGGATTAGTTTTACAAATTAAAACTACAAATTAAAAATTAAAGTTCATTTCTGATTTGAAATATGTTTTTGAAATGTGAGCGTGGCAAGCAGTTTTTGAGATTTCAGGAATGCCTCACTCAAGTACTGTAGATATGACTTGGTCTTGATGCCCAAAATAGCTGCCACGAAGGCATTGCAAATATGTCCGTTGCTTTTCTTGAAAGCAATCATTGCAAATGGAAGTATTGTGGTGTGGTGTAATCTTGGAGGGGTTTAAATAGGGATGTCTTTAAGTACTTTAAGGACACAAGTAGGAATGGGAATCAAGAGGAAGGTAATTATTCCATTAATAATTCTTTTAGTACTTTTGAGGAAATTTTTCCCTTCGGAAGCACTGAAAATTTATCCTAACTATATCAAATACTACTAAACAAGATCCTAAGGAGAAAAAAGTATTTCATTTATTTATTATGAGAAGATGGTGAAAAAAGACAACAAAAAATCAAATGCTAGATCAAAACTACAGCTTTACTGAGGATCAGCAAATGACTTGGTCAAAACAAGATCTTTTTGCTTTCTTGTTGCCTTTTTCCCCCACCATTTTAAGCCCTATTTGGACGGGACTAGTTTTACAGGGGGACGTTAGAGAAATTTGTGTTTCACAGATGTACTTTACGATTTAATCCTGCCCAAATCTGCCAAGTCTGTGTTTTTCTCACCCAACTAGTAAAAATTCCTAGGCAAATTACCTATTGTTTTTCAGCAAACTCACAGTCCTCAGGGAGATATAATCCTGTCCGAATGCAAACGTTGTATTATCCTAACGCTTCTCCTAGTGTGTTTTCTGGCCTACACGAGCTACCGTTTGCACACCAATCTTCGGCATGCTTTCATTTAGTTTCAATATGGATGGTATCTGATGAAAAAATAACACAAAATTAATAAATAGAGCAAAATCACAGAAACTGCGAAGTCCGCCCATTTTAAAATCAGTGTCAGGTAAGAGTAAGACACTTGTCTAGATTTCTCTGCTCACTTATGCGAGTTTATAATAAACAGCCACTGCTTAAATAGGGTTATTCTAATAAATTAAAATGATATCAACAAATGATAAATGAAAAGACATACACTGTAAAAGCACAGCAGATGACCTTCTGTTACGCCCACATCTAGAAAACACACACTCCCACGCCTGAAGTCGAGTCCTGTCTGAATCGGTACATTAACTCACAAACGTTGAGTGATAAGTATTATAACTCGAACGTTGTTTAGAAAACTAGTCCTGTCCGAATAGGGGTTAAGTGTTTAATTGAGTATTTTGCAACTTCTCACCTCTTTGGATTAGACTTTTGTACTTTTTTAGGCACGGTGAGTTTTTGGTGATTTCTTAATTTATTTATTAGAACACAACTCTCTCTCTCTCTCTCTTTCTCTCTCTCCATCAGTTCTGCTCCTCGTAGTGGCAGCAACTCTCCATCGCCGGACTCTTACTCTCTGTACTGTTACCCATGCACCTGGGCCGACTGTGTGACCTCCGACCCCTGTGTAAGCCCTGATCCCGCCCAGCCCGCGCAGGCCTGTTGGTCCCACCCTCGAGGAGGCGGAGCCTACACCTCCAACGTCCTCAATACACCTCTACTCAGCAGTGACTCCGCCCAAAAGAACTACTCCACATGTCCCAGGCCGCGGCCGGTGGCGCAGAACCGCTTCGCACCATTCGGTGCCCTAAACCCCTTTGCCAACCCGGGACACACCCACGCCTCCTCCGACTGGCTCATCACTGGTAGGAACTCTCCCACTTTGATACCCGACCTCATTAGCTCCACCCCCAAGGAGCCTCAAACCAATCAGGGAGCTTCAGAATGCAGTCCCGAGGCTCCGCCCAGACCAGTCAAGAATTCAGAAGAGGACACGGTTACCGTGGACCCCGTCTCCGGATCCGTTGCCATGACGAGGGGGGCAGAGGGCGGGGCGGGGTCGTCATGGCGACCCCCCTCGGAGCTCTGCTGGCTCTCGGTAGAGGAGGTTTCGTCCAGTCTGAGGTTTATCGGCCTTTCGGACGACGTGATTGGTCTGTTCAGCCGAGAGAGGATCGACGGCTCTATTTTCACTCAGCTGACAGAGGAAATCCTGTCGGAGGACTTTAACCTCACCAAACTACAGGTCAAAAAAATCATGCAGTTCATCAAGGGATGGAGACCCAAGATATGAGGGCAGCATCCTTGTGAACTTATAGATGTTTTTATTTGAAAGACACAAAATTACTCCAGCCACAATTAGTGCTTCTACTCGGACAGTTTCAGATGTTTTATAAGTGTGTGTGTGTGTCTGAAATACACCTCTCTAATCGGACTGACAGATTGTGACTAATATATTATGGAGCACTATTCGATGTTTTTATTTTTTGGGTGGGGTGATTTTGTGTACCTTCAGGGGACAGTCAGAGCTCATCTGTGGCCGTTCTGCTGTATTTCAAGGGTTGTACTGACTGTGTTTTGACCTCTTTTGTCTGTTTTCTAATAATCTGACATGATTGTCAGTTGGATCTGGGTGAATCTCATGGAACCCTTCGGGATCATGTCCAGGTCATTTTTCACCCCAAAATCAAAAGCATAAATAAATAAATAAATTGTTATTGTTAGATTGTATGAAAATCTCATTCTTGTTATTGTAACGTGGAAAAATGTTTAAATAACTTTAAGTCATGACACCTTAATTTATAGCTCTTAATACAATACAGATTGTTTCAGAGAAGCTTCACAGTAATAAACAGGAAAATAACAGAATCAATGATGCAAACTTCATCAGGTATGGAACCAATTGAAATATTGCTGTAAAGCAGCAGTAAAAAGACAATAGTTTCTTGATTCAGTTCAAGTAAGTTCAGTGTTGATTCAGTTCAGTTCAAAAACTGTTAAGTTTATCAATTACAAAAAGAGTTCAAATCAGCTATAAGCAGCTCTACAAAAGCGAACAGTGTTGTTATTCAGCTCGGGCTAGTTCAGTGTTGACTCTTCAGTTCAATAAGTGTCGATAACAATTTAAGTAAAATAATTTATACTGTTATTGTATTACAGTATTTTTTTTAATAATACAATATTTAATGATAATCATTGAGAATAATTAGAATGGCACAAAACGCAAAAGTAAAATTTCTGATCACATTATTTTAATAACAATTGAGGGAAAATGTTCCTGAAATTCTGTGAAGAAAAAAAACCTCTTTTTTTTAGGGTGTTTTTGACAAGATTCACCCACTTCGGGCACAAGTTTTTTAATTCCATCTGCTCTCACACTGAGCCCATGTCATGCACACTGGAAATGAGCTTTTTTAGAGACTTAAAGAGCTCAGTTTGTGATGTACACACTAATAAGAGCAGTGAGAGTTTACAGTCTAAAGAACACACTGTAATTAGGTGACTGTAATTAAGAGTTTACTAAACAGCCCACACTGATGGAGGATGTGTCTGTGAGGTGAGTCAGAGCTGCTGAAACCAGAAGGTTTTAGCCTTATCTCACTGTTTCTTTTAAATGTTTCATCAGCATTGCAGAAATGTTTATATAACAGATTTCCCCCTTTTGTAGATGCATGTGTACTTTGAATAATATTTAACAGCGGTAGTGTTTCATTTGTACTGTAATTTCATCATGTATGATTTAATCCTGCTGGATCAACTACAGAAAAGAATAAATCAATAGTGCTCACTTGAACAAAGTAAATCGTTAATGTACTTGTATCATAGGCTATGTTCTAAATGGAATACTAGTTTTCCTTAGTTTTCCTTTTGCTTAGTGTACTGCATACCTTAATTGTTTGAAATTGGAACTATTTGAACAGACAATTACAGAAGCTTGTTTCTGCCACAGAACAAAAAAATAAAAAAGGTAATTGACTTTAAATCTCACAATTCTGACTTTTTTTCTCAGATTTGTATGTAGTCAGAATTGAAATAGAAAAGAATTGAAAAAGTATGTCAGAATTGCTTGAAGTTAGACTTGTGAGTCGAACTTGTTGAGAAATTCATTTTGAGAAATTCATTTGAGAAATTCATGTGAGATATAGGCCTAAAAACACAATTGCGTGGGGTAAAAGTCAGAATAGCGAGATATAAACTCACAATTGTGAGATAAAAAGTCACAATTAATTTTGGGTCCAATTTTATTTATTTTGGTAGGATTTTTCTATTAATTTACAATGCTAAAACGCGTATATTTGGTGGGCTTGTCAGTGTCAAATAGCCGCCAATTCCCACTGATTTGGATGGAAATTATTTGTTTAAATGTTTTAAATAGAATCTAATAAACTCAATATACATTTATTTGTTGAATCAAACATTTTTTTTTATTAATGAATCCCCTAACATGATCTGGGGCCCCACACTATGAAAATACCTGTACTACATACTTTGAATCAGTTTACTCTTTCAATGAGTTTTTCTTTACATGCAGTAAAATATAGGTCGGGTGTGAGAAGTAGATGCTTCGCGTCAAAATTCAAGTTTATTGTAGCAGAAACATACAAACTACTATGCTCTACAAAAATACAACAAATAATAACTGTGCAAAACTCCCTCTCCAGCTCAACTTGGAGATAATCTGAGGCACCTTGGTTAAAAAAATAATAAAAAAATGTAGCTGCAACATTCAAAATGTTTTTTACAGTGCTTTGCGGTGATTGTATGTGTACCTGAAAGAATATTCTACCGTGAAATTCTTTAACGGTAAAAAAAAAAGGAAAAAGTTTATCTTGGTGTTGACACCATGGTTGACACCAAATCTCAATTTTAGATTTTACATGTTAACGTTTCTTTGATCACTTAAACAAACTGACAAATTATATATTGGCCAAGTTAGAAAAAGTGCTGCTTTTTAACCTACAAATGATAAAACAAAATTAAAGGATTTGTAAATGATGCACTACTGTAAGTTAGTTTTCTTTTTTTTGATAAGATACCAAAAGCTGAGATTAGAAAGTTATAATGGCGGTGAATTTTCACTTGTGAAATCTCTTGCTGGAGTTCTTTGCATGGTCGATGAGCAACTGGCAGGGGGTGAACTGGTTACCATAAACCTCTTCAAAGCGCTTCATTTTCTGGACAAGTTTGTCTGCTCCGTATGAATCAACAAAACAGAACGGGCCTGAAATGTGGGGAAAAAATGGGTTGCAAAAGTTTAGTTAGCAAATCCTCAATTATCCCCAGGCACAATGCGGTATGCCACAGGGTTAAGTGCTGGGCCCGCATCATTTACGATAAATCATTTTAATTTCAAGGTGTGTAATGTCTGTTACCTCCCAAGCAAGGAGGAAAGCCAAGCCCAAACACAGCTCCGATGTCTCCCTGCACAGGGTCGGGCAGAATGCCTTCCTGTAGACACAGTACGGCCTCGTTCACAAAACGAGACATAAGTCTGTACTGAATATCCTCATCGGTGGAGCTAAAGAGGGACAGAGAGAAATATGAAGGGATTTTTCCGAGGCAAATCAAGGTTTAGGATGCTACAATCTGTGGCGTTAATCATGTAAACCAACTTACACAGTAGGGGGCGCTGTTAGCTTGAAGCTCTTAAGAATCTCTTCGGCTCCTGAATTCACTGTCTTTTCTTTCGACTTGGCTCCATACACATAACAACCCTTTCCAGACTTGCGCCCTGAAGTACACAGATATACATGCAATGACAATCTGAAAGCTGAATTGGAATATGACAAGAATAGTTAAGCTATTAAGCTATAGTTATCCAGCTCAGAGATTCACTCGGCCAACTTACTGTAGTAAACGCTGCACAGTGGTATCGCTTTTTACAACGTCGGACACATACCGGTAATTAATGATTAGCCTTTTGCTTGACTATGTTATCAAACAGCTAATAATGTGTTGCTACTGTTACACAAACCATGTTCCAGTTCGCATCTCAGAGTCTGGCAACTGCCTTCAAAACAATCATCAGAAACGCTTTGAACAACTCAAAACGTCAGGGGAGAAAGGCATAACATCGTAATTTATATCATACACACGCTATTGCTAAATCCAACCGATTTTTCATATCAACAGAAAAATATAACAGGATAAGCTAGCATCTCTGGAGACTTCCCAGCTAGTTCTCTATTAATGATATGCTAAAGCATGCCGGCACGTTAACGTGATTGGTTACAAGGTAGTTTGTGGCGTCAGAAACACCAGCGATTCACCGCAGTTTTAAAGAGATACTCAGCAATGGTGTTGACTTATGAACTTGGACATGGTTTGTCTTAAAGCACATTAAAAACACCATATGGACAAATAAACAACGTTAAAACATTAAATATTTTCACCACAGGGTGAAAAAAGGCTTTAAGTCATTAGTCAGATGCATGTTCATTTTGGGGTGAACTATCCCTTTAACTTGCTATCATGGTTCTGTAAGACCAACAATTCTGACCATTCATGAAGATAAAGCTGTATTTAGTTTAACAGATGTACCTTTGAACCCCTTTTGGACCATCATCTTCAAGACCTCAACATTTCCTCCTCCAAATCGTGTTCCAAAAGCCTTGCCAAGATCCTCTGCAACATGAGCCGCCACGTCAATACCGACCTCGTCAGCAAGTGTCGCCGCACCGACAGGAAACCCGAATCCTGTTGTCAAGGAATCCAGTTTCTTGGGCCCAACTCCTTCCTGCAGTCAAAGTGATGACACAGGAAGATTAGAGTTGGCTCATAGAATAAAAACAGTTTTGAACAAACAGTCAAATTAAATTATTGAATTAAAAAGTTTAATTAAATTGTCTGGTGCTTCACAAAGAGACATTTTAACCACAAACAAGCAATTTATTATTTTAATTTTAAACACCATGTCAACATCAATGCTATCTTCATGGCGAGAACAAAGTGTTTAAGTCACACAGTTATCAAAAAGCTATACAAAACATTTAGGATTATTATACAAGAAAATTCTAAAATACATTCAAGTGATACGTTAAATATATAATTTAGGGTGTGTTCACACTTGTAGTTCGGTTCGCTTGGTCCGGACAAAAAAAAAAAAAAAAAAAAATGTAGTCCTGGAACAAATAAAGATCATTTTTTGCATTAGCTATTCAAACATCTAGGAATTTACCTGCAACGCACGAACGGCCTCGGCTAACATGGGCGCCAGACAACGAGTGGTGTAAAACCCAGGTCCGTCCTGTTAAAATATACAGAGTCACTCACTGATGCCTGATGAACCCTGAAAACATGTAACAGAACGTGTTCTTACCCCCACCACTATGATGACCTTCCCCTGTTTAAGTCCCACGGCCACGGCAGATGCTGTTGTGTCTTTGGAGGTTTTATCCGTGGTGATGATTTCCAGCAGTTGCATTTTATCCACCGGAGAAAAATAATGCATCCCGATCACCTACATAACACACAAGTAGTTCAGAATTAAGACTTTTGCAATAAATTACTCCTTCAGAATTGATTAATGACAATTATAACACACACATGCACACCTTTTCAGGTCTCCTGCTGGCTGCTGCGATGTCTTTGATGGGCAGAGCAGATGTGTTGGTGGCAAAGATACAGTGAGGAGGAATCACCTGCACACAGGACAGGTATGGTCAGTAGTGTACACGACTAGAAACGTACCAGCACGCCTGTATAATCACACTCAACAAACACAAAGCTGAACTTACAGCCTCAACCTCTTTCACCACTTTATGTTTGATTGACAGGTCTTCAAACACGGCTTCAATGACCATATCCACATTCTCAAAACCACGGTAGTCCAGCTGTCCCGACAGCAAGGACAATATCCCATCTCTCTCAAACGTCGTCAGACTCTTCTTTTTTGTTTTGTCATTAAGTCTGAGAAAGAAACAATGAAATGTATTTATTATGTTTAATACAAGTTATACATATATACATTTAAATGTAAACATATATTTATATATTTGTATATGGTGAATATTAAACATTTCTAAACCCGTTATTTCATCTTAGTTCAACATGGAAAACATTTATTTATTTTGTATTATTTTTATAGCTTTTAAAATGTACAATATATATATATATATATATATATATATATAAATGAATGAAAGTATTTTATAAAAAACATATATATAGTATTTAGTATTTTATCAATTCTAAAAAATATTCAGTAATTTTCCCCCCCACAAATAAATGTATAGAGAATGCACTTAAAAGGGACCTTTCTAGCCAAAATATCTACAAAAAAATTTATTCACAATAGAAAAATTCATGATTTTTTCTAGGCTTGGAAATCGCAATAAAAAAATTAAAAAACTCTGACATTTCCAGGATTGCCATCACTTATCTTAAGGGGATACCTTCAATAGTTTGATATTTTCATATTTGTATTTATTTTTGTGCTTAAATTTTAATAGAATAACAGTCTAATTTCATGGTCATCTCTGAACAGAAAGATCTGAGCACTGACATCTGGTGGCTCTCAGCTCTAATAGTTTCTTTCTAATGTCATGGAGTGCAGCGCCCTCTGTTGCCTCACACTATAACCTGCAGCTGATGTCTCCAAGTCAAGTGGGTTTGAAAAACAAACTGCTGTGTACTTGTATATTATATCTATCATGATAATATCTCTGTGTGCTACACCAACCCCTTGTACACCTGTTGTTGACCTCTGGCAAGTCCTTCCTGTGTCGTGTCTTTTAAGATGGTGGACACACCCTTGTCTACCGTTACCTGGGCAACACCTGCTCCCATAAGCCCCGCCCCCAGGACAGCCAGCTTTCTAAAAAAAAAAGTCAAAAGCACAATCAGTTATTACACCCCTGTCCTGATGACATCATATCACTAAGCCCCTCCCATCAGACGTACTTCACATCTCTCTCCGGGTGCCCAAAGTGGTTCTTTTTGCAGGCCACCTGACCATGATACAGGCCAATCAGGGCTCTGGACTCTGATGTCATCGCCAGCTTGCCAAAGTTCTAGAAAACAGACAAGACAAAATGCATGGATTAATTTTGCCGAAGTTATTTTAAGTAAACATGTAAAGCCTAACACATGAAATAATATTATTACTATTATTACCTTTATTTAACCAGGAGAAAAGACTCACTGAGATTAAAATCTCTTTTACCAGGCTAAGATAGGCAGCAGAGTTTGCATATACAATTAATAATCAAAGTCACAACATAAAATACAATCCAAACTTATGCTTAACTAAAAAAGAATAAGCTATCAAATCAAATGACAGAAGGCATGCAGTAGATTGTGTGCAACAGAAAATTTAGAGGCCTTTGGATATTAAATGAGTCAAACCCTGAAATCTGATTGGATGTGCCGTGTTCAGGAGGAGATGAAACTGACCTGAGATTCAGTCTGATATCCAGCAGCGTTTCCTTTTTCAATGCCCGTCTGAACACACTAAAAACACAAAAAATCTTGTGAGTTCATGAGCGCCTGAGCGTATGTGTGCCTGTGCACGTGTGCGTTTACCTCTATGATCTTCAGTGGTGCAGGATAAAGCCCTTTACTCTGTTTCATGACTTTACTGTGGACAGTTTTGTAGATCTGTTTCCTAACCGGCGGCAGACCCATTATAAAATCCTGCACCTCTGGAAAAACAGATTATAAAACAATAAAAAGGCCTTTAATAAAGAGACAAGTCAAGAGTCAGTCTTATCTCATCTCAACACTGATGTGTTTGTCTTACTTTGCATGAGTCCTTGCTTCTTTTCCATGGTGACTTTTTTACCAGCGAGACCTTTAGCAAAATCAACAGCCACTTCCTCCAGATACTCGATGGTCCTCTCTTCTGGACTCTTCAGTCCTGGACCTGCCATATAAAACACAAACACGTTATAGGGGTCCAATTCTGCACCTGTGCAGCTTTTAATCTGCACTCTGAAGTCCACTTTAAAAGCTAGTCAAGGTTTCTTGCATCAGTTTTTTCAAGACAATTTTCCCTTTTTAATTACCCAGACTGTTGTTGCTTCTAACCCTTTCAAGTCCCCCTGCAGTCAATAATTTTATCCCTTACAACTCATCTTTGATAATCAAAATGACATTTAAACCTTTTTTTCCCAGTGAAAAAAATTTCTTCATGTCTTAAAATAGTTTGAATGTCACTTTAAAGTAAAAGTTGAACTAAAACACTTTTAAGGTGACCTAAAACTGAAACTTAAACTTGAAACTTAAATGAAACTTAAACTTATTTCATTTAGTCGCGATGGCAACATTTCTCAATTTCATTTCATAAGTTTAAATTTTTCATCTTATATTTATATTTTCTTTTATTTCAGCTTCAAGTAACAAAACAATTTTTAATAGTTTTGGTCTAAGCTAACAATAACAACACTGTTCTGGAAAGGAAGTTATGCCTATAAATACTATTTTGAACTTTATTATCATTTAAAAACAAAGCATGGAAAAATCCTTTTTTTCCATGATAACACCTCCTTGAATATATTTACATGATTCATCTGTTTATTTATTTAATATCATAATTGATTAAATCACCCAGAGGATCCACCAGCTGATGTACGAGCCCCATTTTTTTGGCTTTATCTGCCCTTATGTTCCTGCCGGTCAGCATCATATCAAACGCAGTGGGAAGGCCGACCTAAGACACACAAACATCATTATTAAACATACAACCCTTCAAAGTTAGGGAGCGTTAGAAAACTCCTCACCATTTTGGGCAGCCTCTGAGTCCCTCCAGCCCCGGGCAGAAGTCCCAGCATCACCTCTGGGGTGCCCAGGATCGTCTTCTTACTCTTAGTGGCCAGACGGTACTGACATGCAATGGCAAACTGAAAGAACAAGAGAAATGAGAACCATGGGTGAATTTAAAGGAGGGTTTATTGTCTCCTATAATATTATTAAAGTCGGGATGTTATCAAATGACACTGTTCTGTATTAAGTTCAGTCCTTCCAAAAAAATGCGGAGTTTTTTTGTGATTGTTGCGGCAAAAATCCTTGATTATGTGGCACGTTTTCTTAAAAAATGCGATGGAATACGCGGGATATTTAAGCAATTTTATGCGATGAAATTTCGGGAACTTGCAAAAACTGCGGTTTGATGAAAAAGAGAAAAAAAAGTGATTCCCCCAACACCCTGTTCTCACTAATCACAAATGTAAAGAGTCATTTCTTATTACTTCTTATGATAAGCAAGCGTACTACATCACAGAAAGTGCTGGGAATATTTAAGTTCTCATCTTGTTTTATTTCAGACCTTAATAAACACATGGCTCAAACTTATAAAACATTGATGAGTCAAACCAATTCTGTAGCTTTACAAAAGGAATATGTTACAACTTCTATAAAAATGAATAAATGAAATATAAAAAAATATAATGTGTACTTCCTGTTTTACAGCTTTTCGATGATGTTCACGTCGCGTAATTACGTCACTTCATAACATTCCCATTGCAACAGGGGGAAATGGCTGCTCTTGTGTGAATTAAATGCAAAATTATTCAACTTTCTGCTAAGATATATGGGACTTATTTGCAACGAAAATGCAGGGATTATGAAATCATGCAAGCCCGCATATTTTGTGCAGGAATCCGCAATTTATGCGGCGAAAGTGCGGCGTATTTGAAAGAAATGAGGCCCCCGCATAAATATGCGGTCTTTGGCTGATTATGCATTGAATTATGCGATCGCATAATCGCGTTTTTCTGGGGGGACTGATTAAGCATGTTCACACCAAGAACGGTAAATATATAAATATATCTATAACGATAAGTATATTAGCGTCCACACCACCGGACGATATAGCCCTCTGTTTATTACAAGTGTAAGATGTAGTTTTGTCATCTGTCGCTTTAAATGCTCGAGCAGAATAGAGTCTGATTGGCTGTCAATGTTTTTAATCGTTAATTGGCTGGTAAAATTGATTCCAACTATATCGTTTCTCTGTCCTGTTATCGTTATAGATGTGGTGCGGAGTCTCTTATATTTTGAACGATTTTAGAACTAGATCTTTATCGTTATAGTTATCGTTCTTGGCGTGAACGAACCTTTATTCAGTATACAAATAAAAGAAACATCTGACTTATAAATAATGCTGAATTATAATACCCTTTTATCGGGTTTTTTATTGTATCGTTAACCATTTATACACTTTTTACCTGTGGCTCTTATTTTTAAATGTTCAGTTTGATTTATAGTAGTTCTGTAAAAAAAGTAAAAAAGTTTTTCTTTTTTTCTACATAGCTTTAATTATTAATTTCAGTTTTAGAAATTTTAGTTTCTCAACTTAAACGTATTTATTTCAGATAGTTAGGGCAACGGTTCCTTCTAATTTTCAAAAGTTTTCCATGAAAATTTACATTTTATTTATGCTTTATTCTAATTACGTACAAATGTTATTCGTTTTTAGTTAACAATAACATCACTGCTGTTTACACAGTTAAAGGCATCTCAAACAATGATTTAATGATTTGTTAAAAACAAATAAGAGTGAAATAATACGAGTGAATAAATGAACACATGATCATGTGCTGACCTCCAATCCGCCGCCCAGACAGGAGCCGTTAATAGCAGCCACAATAGGGATGGGGGATTTCTCAATCTGGTCAAACATCTTCTGTCCTTCCTGTGACAGTGATGTCACTTCCTCCGCTGTGTTGCAGGCCTGAATCATACTGAAAGATGAAGATAATGATGAATATGAGTCTCTATAAAAGGTCTAAGCACTTAAGGTCTAAGTGTGAGAGTGTTTGTGGTACTTGATGTCAGCTCCTGCGATGAAGCATCCTGGTTTTCTGGATATGAGGACGGCGCTCTTCACTGCTGAATTCCCCCAAATCTCATTCATCACCTCCGTCATCTCTGCCTGCATCTGCTTGGACAGAGTATTCACCTACAAAAACACACAAAAATGATAAACAATCTCAGTTCAAAAGTTTGGAGTGTTAAGATTTTAAATATTTCTGAAAGAAGTCCCTTCTGCTGACCTAGGCTGCATTTGTTTGATGGAAATACAGTAAAACAGTAACATTTTGAATGATTACTACAATTTAAAACAACTGTTTTCTATTGGAATATATTGAAAATGTAATTTATTCCTGAAATGGCAAAGCTGAATTTTCAGCATTATTACTCCAGTCTTCAGTGTCACATGATCCTTCAGAAATCTTTCTAATATGATGAGTTGCTGCTCAAGAAACATTTATGATTATTATCAATGTTGAAAACAGTTTTGCTGCTTCATATTTTTGTAGAAACCGTGATAATTTTCTTTAAATAATAGAAAGTTCAAAAGAACAGCATTTATTTGAAATAGAAATCTTTTGTAAGATTATACATTTCTTTACGGTCACTTTTGGTCAATTTAATGCATCCTTGCTGAATAAAATTATTAATTTCTTTTAAAAAAAAGTGTACTTGCACCAAACTTTTGAACAATAAACACTTTTATAAAACTTTTAATAAATAATCATCAGAGGAATCATGGGAGAACAGAACACACCTTTGAGTTTGGATCATTGATTCGTACCACAGCAACATTATCTTTGACTTCATAACTGACATGAGTGCGAGCTGCAGACAGACAGAGACAAATGAGTGATTAAAAAGAAATCATAAAACATATTTCTATTGATCAATTCTGCTTTTAACAGTTACCCAGCACAGCTGATGATACCGATAGACTTCTCTGTCCATGACCTATGACCCAAAAACATAAATAAACATGATCACACAAGTCTAAAGTTCCACATGAAACTTCCATGAGAAAGTCACATAGTCCTTCAAACCACATAGAGGTAATTTCCTTATAACAAAGTAATATTTATGAATATTGTATTGTTTGTGTTTATGATTGAACAAGTGATGTATTAACTCTTATTCTGTATCTTATAAAATGCAGCTGTAAATTAAAAAAAAATATTCCATGTTAATAAGAAACATAAACTGTGTTATGTTAATACCTCTGAATAAGCTCTGCTTAAAGTTTTTTGGCCCAAACAGATTATAATCAATATTTTATTGATTATATTACAGTATAAACTGTAAGATCAATATGTTGTACACCACACAGCAGTCTTAAAGATTATATTAATTTAATTAAATATGGGGTCTCTGTTGAAACGCAACATCTTTGGCCTAGAATCCAATTGTCATTGAACTTTGCCCCAGTTCCCCCATACAACCCCACCTGTCACAATCACATGACCAAACACACACCGTACACGTGTCTGTGTGTGTCCAATCAGAGGTCAGCAGGTCATAGAAAGTTTGTATTAGCTAAAATAATACTAAAGAAATCATAAACTTACAACAAACATTGAACAAATTCACACCAATATACATATTATAATTGTAATATAGCTGTTGATTACACAGGTTTTAAAGGCTTTTATTAAACTGATTATTGACAATTGATGCTACATGTATAACATAATCACATATATAATGACTATTTTTAATGGTTTTAAAAGAAGTCTCTTATACTCATCAAGGCTGCATTTATTTGATCAAAAATACAGAAAATATTGTACAGTAATATTGTGAAATATTATTACAATCTAAAATAATGATTTTCTATTTGAATATACTTTAAAATAGAATTTATTTCTGTGATGCCAAGCTGAATTTTCATCAGCATAATTACTCCGGTCTTTAAGTGTCACATGATCCTTTAGAAATCATGCTGAAAATTCAGCTTTGCATCACAGAAATAAATTGTATTTTAAAGTATTATTTAAAATAGAAAACCATTATTTTAAAATGTAGTAATATTTCACAATATTACTGTTTTTTCATCAAATAAATGCA
Organism: Siphateles boraxobius; assembly: GCF_051911475.1. Classification (NCBI taxonomy): domain Eukaryota; kingdom Metazoa; phylum Chordata; class Actinopteri; order Cypriniformes; family Leuciscidae; genus Siphateles; species Siphateles boraxobius. The sequence goes on along the minus strand of NW_027509208.1, from coordinate 39,170,815 downwards.
ACCTTGATGAGCATAAGAGACATCCTTCAAAAACAATAAAAATAGTAATGTTTCCAAAATGTATGTATATATAAATAATAATGCAAATAACACAACGTCTCTTAAATTGTTTAAAGGAGCCTTTGTATTAATTTTTTTATGATTTCAGTCACAAAAACGTTAAACACAGTTGGATGGGAGCCTGTCATACAACTGTACAACTCTTTTTATATTATTAATCGTGTATATAATTATAATTTAAAATGTTATACACATTACACCATTATTACTTTAATTATATTTGCTCAACTGTGACCCACTGACCGGTACTGTCAAAACTAGGTGAAAGTTCAATCATGCAGGTCACCTCATTCTCTCTCCTTATTAGCGCTTTTAAAGTGTGGTTAGGACACACTTAAAAGCGCTAATAACGAATATACAAGTACAATATAAAACAATATAATTTATATGTTCAATAATACGTTTATGAATATAAGTTTGTCACCTGTGACAGTTTTCGCGGCTGAACAGCAGCTCCGCGACAACAGTAGTCTCGCGCTCGCCATCCTGCTCAAAACGACGTCACCGTCAGCGCGCGTGTACGCACTGACAAGTGCGAGCAGCGCGAGCCCCTGCAGCCGCCATTTAGGCTGCCAGCTTAGCGCCTTTAAATAAAACCATATCACTCCTATTTAGTGCATATAATAACATTTTATATGTATTCCTTGGTGTACATTGATATCAATAAAATGCCATTTTTTAAATATATGACATTTGTATGTAAAGTAAGTATCCGCGGGATTTTTCCCTGTTCAGGCAGTGATTCGGGTTGCCAGGTTGACGCGGGGTCCTGCGGCTCGTGCACTGCTGTAGTCACTAGATAGACGCGAGACGTCTAACATCGCATTCTCTCCACATTTACAACAGTAGCAGGTACAAATATAATTTATGTACTTATATTACACGATTAATTGTGTGTATATGATAAATCTTGATGAATGTCTTTAACGGTGTTATTAGGCATACGGAAGAATGAATCCGTGTACTTGTTTATGTGTGTTAAAGTGTTTTTTTAATGTCTCATTACTGTTGCTTTACTGTCATGTGTGGTTATATCATGATCGGTGTTGTTTTATAATGATGCCAAGATCTTAAGTAGCTGTTTAAGTGTTTAATGCGTTTGTCCTTGTCCAGTCTACTGACAGAAGTAGGTGAAGGGTCACACACACACACACACACACACACACACACACACACACACACACACACACACACACACACACACACACCAGATCAGTGTCAGACATATATATATATATATATATATATATATATATCACTGTATTATTATCAATACTATCACATACTTAACAGGTTAAAGTATGAATAGCAGCTCGACACTTTAGCAACACAAAGTCATTGAATTGATGAAAAATGTCAAAGCAAGTACCATTTATTTAAATGAAAGTTAGCACAAGCAGAGGATTCTCAAGAAAATAGTTTTAAATAATACAATAAAATGTCATTTTGAACATGAAGACAGTCAGTATTCAGTTTATTTGTGGTTAGTCGAGCATTTTGATAGTTAATCTGATGGTCTACACCTGTGGTTCCTCTGCTAGCAAACATCCATACAGCCACTAAAAATCACCAACACAACAGCTGATTCAAAGACATTGAGACACATATATATATATATATATATATATATATATATATATATATATATATATATATATATATATATTTCAGTTCATATTCATCTTGCATACTTGCCTATAAACAGATTCTGATTTATTCTGTTAGATTATGCATGCACTTTCTTTGAAATAATAGTCGTTGAATAATCATTTATACTTTTGGCTCAAGCCTTAGATAATCAAAGATGGCATCTATGTTGTTGACTTCACTGAGGAGCAGTCCACTGACATGTGTGCAGAGTGCCCAGTTCGGTAAGACGTCCTAGGTCACCACAAAACTAATGAACACTTCACATTATGCAGATTACTGGACATTTAACTTGTCATTATCACTCATTAGAACTGTTTCTCTTCAGCTGCTCGTTCTCTCAGCACATCTGTCCATCTGCAAGCTCAAGGTATCTATAGCAATCTGCTTTGCTGTATTCTATAAGGTCCTCATAAAACTAAATAAAATAAATACTTTCAATATTACATTAGAAAAATGCACATTTCTTTTAAATATTTTTCTTTTTCTTTTTTTGTCTTTTATAACCAAATAGCAAAGAGCAAGAAGACGCTGGCCAAACCAGGAATGAAGAACATCGTTCTGGTGGATGGCGTCCGAACCCCGTTTCTGCTGTCTGGCACCACGTAAGATGTGGCACACATTGTTTAAGTGCAATTCAAACTGAAATTAAAAATATAAATCACACAATCATTTGTACAGAGGAGAAAGGAGAGATTAAAGCAGCATTTTTATTGATTTTTATTGATTTCAAAATTTCAAATTTATTTATAAAGCACTGAATAAAACAACACAGTTGACCATAGTGCTGTACAAGCAGTAAAACAGTGAGCAGAGAAAAGACAAATAAAAGATATATATATATCCATATATCTAAATAGGTAGTATAAACTTAATAAAAACATTCAACAACATATATTTATAAAAAAAATGACACTAGCACCCTTCACACTTATCTTAATCGAACGCTATCATAAAAAAATATGTTTTCAGATGGATTTTAAACTGACTGAGTGTAGGAAGGTCCCTAATATATAAAGGTAAATTGATAATAGATAATTGGATACATCTGATCTTTGGATATATTTGGACATTGGATTTCCCTAACCTGCATCAAATGCTGTTTTATGGAGAGAGAAAAAAGGACTAATTCATGCATTTGGCAGAAAATAACATTTGCATTCATGCATTTGGCAGGCACTTTTATGCAAAGTGACTTGTATAGCATTTAAGGTATATTTTTTGAGCAAACATTTAAGGTAACAGGTTATAAAACCCAAAACTATATGACACTCAATTTAACTACAAACTACAAATCAATGTTTCAGGCTGAATTAATCGCAAGTTTAGGATAAACTCTAACCAGAATGTTTTAGGCCCTAGTATTTAGATGCGTTTTGGTCAATCGGATCACAAGATGTTTTAATTTCCACTTTCAAACACTTCTGTCTGCATTTCTTCGAGGGGAGGGTCTATGGGCAGGTAAATGTATGGGCTTTTCCAGATCTTTCGATCTACTGGACTAAATAAGCATGCACAATTTACATATGAACGAGAAAGGAGATGACGGAAAAATACATGGAGAGCATCAGTTTCTGAGCATCAGCTTTATTTTGTGCTCAGACAGCTCAAAAACCAGCCGAACGCTGTGAGTGTGTGTTAGACATCAGGAATGGTGAGAGAACATTGAGCTTGGTACGTTTTTCATCTTCAAACCAAACTTGGGTCTTCAGTAGACAAAGTTTAAATCCGGTCTGGCTAGTTCACTTGTGTTACACATTAGGTTAGTATACGGAGAGTAGACGGTCTTTTGTGACTGTTTGAACACATTCGACCACATGAGAGTTTGCACTACAAAAGCAATCCGGTCGAATGCATTTTCAAATACCTCCGGAAGTGGTCGAAAGTGGACGAGCTCAAAACCTTTTAGACCCTGTTTACAGCTGTATTTAGTGTCGTCCACTTGTGATCCGATCGACCAAAATGCATATGCCTTGCAAAAAAACCTGAAATCATTCTTTGCGTGTCTCTGTCTTTGTTATTAGGTACGCTGATCTGATGCCTCACGATCTGGCCAGAGCAGCATTACAGTGCGTCTCCACATTGAATGCCAAACACATACATATACAGTATAAAGATTCACTCATCACTCTAATGTTCAGGACTAACTGTCTGTCTGTGTTTTTCTTTAGGGGTCTGCTAAACAGAACCGGTATCCCTAAAGAAGCTGTCGATTATATTGTCTATGGAGAAGTTATTCAGGAAGTGAAGACCAGTAATGTGGCCAGAGAGGTCAGTCTGTCCTCTAGTCTGTGCTGATTTCTAAAATAGAATTTGGATGTTGAAGCTATTTTTGGTTTGTCAGGTCTGTGTTTATTGATTGGGTGTTGAGAAACATGCTATCAGACTGACCAATGAGAGTTTGGGCATCTGTACAGAGATTTCATCTTATTACAAAGCATTACTGCAGTGTTTGTTTGTATATTGGGTACTGAATTAACCTTTTGCCACATTACTGTTTATCAGTTTAATTCAATGCAAGAGCTTTATCTTTCCATTAGAAACTTCATGTGTGGACGTGGTCAGCACGTACTATGCATTCAAACATAAAGCGAACACATTCACAACATATATTTAAATATGTAAATAGTAAAAAAGTGACTTTACTGCTCCTGTGAATGTTATATATTATTTTTCCTTTGACATTTTAAGTTGAATTTCTTTTGTGGCAAACAGTGCAGGCAGCTCTCTGTGTCCCATCATAAATGAAAGACCCTTTCTTAGAAACATTACTTTTACTGCTTGGTTTCTGAGTATAAAATTATTTAGGAACGATGTTAATTTGAAATTACATTTTGATTTGTTTTCTTGTAGGCGGCACTTGGTGCTGGATTCTCAGATAAGACTCCTGCTCACACGGTGACGATGGCGTGTATTTCCTCCAACCAAGCAATGACCACAGGTACTGAACACACACATTTTGTGACAATAGCGGTTATTGAATGCATGTAACTCATTTATACAAACACATCACTCTAAACAACCATGATCGGTTAGATTGAAATTGCATTAAACTTTAACATTCTACAGCAGAGGCAACTTAACGGTTGACTGTTAATTTGTTTTCTAGCTGTCGGTTTAATCGCTGCCGGTCAGTGTGATACTGTGGTCGCCGGTGGGGTCGAGTTTATGTCTGACGTTCCGATTCGCCACAGCCGGAGGATGCGGAAGACAATGCTGTCACTCAACAAAGCAAAGACCCTCGGGGCTCGACTCTCTCTGCTGGGCTCCATCCGCCTCGCTCACCTCGCACCTGAGGTACTACGTTACCCATAATACACCTCACATTTTACCCCCAGTGCACCTAAATTTGATTATCATTAAGGTACTCTGCTCACATCACAGAAAACAATTTACCCGTAGTGCATTTCTCACCTGAGCGAAGGGCGAAGGGACCCGTTTCATATCTAGGAACCAGAATATCATAGAGTAGTAACTGCTCAGATATGCAACAGCAAATCAAGGCAAAAAAAATAGACATGGAAATAAATAACTTTAGATGTTCTAATTAACCTAAGGTTTAAATTTCCATTTCCAAAAAATGACATGTATAGTTTTTCAATATTTATTTTACATTATATATCATATTATTATTTACAGAGATAATTAGCAAGTAATTTTGCAGGTAAAGGCTATAAATTCTAAACAACTATAAAGACATCTAAAACACTTTTGCTTGAAAATTATGGCACAACATTACTGATTTTTGTAATTCTCAACCCATTCTTACTGATTCTACACAGACTATCACAAGCCTAATAGAACTATCTGTATTATAAAATGTAATCTAGGACATCTATATTTCAGTTTTTTAGTCAGCTTTAAATACAGTTCATGTGGTATTGTTGAGTGCCCTCTTAAATGTGTGTCTCTGAATGTGTTTAGCTGCCGGCAGTGGCCGAGTTCTCCACAGCCGAGACAATGGGTCACTCCGCGGACCGTCTGGCGGCTGCATTTGGTGTGACGCGTTTAGAGCAGGATGAGTTTGCGTTGCGGTCTCACATGCTCGCAAAGAAAGCTCAAGACAGCGGGCTGCTCAGTGATGTCATCAACTTCAAAGTGCCAGGTGAACAATTAACACAATTACAACAGCACTGGCCAATTCATTTCAGTTTTTGACCAAAAACATTAATTCAGCTTGCAGGCAATTTATGAAAGTGCAATACGCAAATTATTTGAACCGAAATAACAAGATTTTTTCTTGTTATTTCTTGTCTGTTACATAAGTTTGATTTAAACAGTTCAGATTGTTGCTCAAAATGTTGTGATGATGTGTTTGTCACAGGGAAGGATATTGTGTCCAAAGATAACGGGATCCGTCCTTCCACAATGGAGCAGTTGGCCAAACTGAAACCCGCCTTCATCAAGCCTCACGGCACCGTGACGGCTGCAAACTCCTCTTTCCTGGTCAGTTCATATGAGATAATTCGGGTTTTTAACCCTTTAATTTAAGGAACATCTGTCAGATATGTCACTCAAAGATGAACTCTCGCTGTGTGTTTGTTTTCACTCAGACTGACGGCGCGTCTGCAGTTTTGATCATGTCAGAGGAGAAAGCTCTTGCTATGGGTTACAAGCCTAAAGCATATCTCAGGTACAAAAGCAAAAACAAAAATAATGCCTTGCATTTAAAAACTATCATCAGCAGCATCTCACTGACATCATCTGTATATTTTCCTAAACAATTTAGCTGATTTGTGCAAATTTACCCATAAATCATGGGTATTTATTGAAATGCATTTATAGAATTTAAAGGTTAAAAATTATCCCATAATTTACTCGCCCTCAAGCCATAGTGAGATGTTAATTTCTCACTAACATCAGTGTTTATTCTTTTAGGGGAAATAAACCATAAAACTGTTGATGCACATTAAATTGGTATAGGTGTATTTTAATGTTGGAAAAAGATTAATTTTATCTTTAGGGAAATCTGATGTTTTCCTGAAGCTGTTGATATCGTGGAGTGATCAGTGTTTATAGTGTCCCATTACAGCAGACTGACGTCATGTGCTCATCTCTACAGCGACTCGTGGTGCTGATGTTGATATTTCTGTATGTCTGTGTGTTTTTACCTTCAGAGATTTTGTGTACGTGTCTCAAGACCCAAAAGACCAACTGCTTCTCGGGTGAGTTCCTGCTTCTTTTCTTCTTTCCTCTTTCTCTTTCAGGCCTGTAAGGTTTTGTTATTGTTGTGGTTAAGGTGTGTTGTGGCGTGTGAATTTCTGACTGGCATTCATTCAGTCTGCAGAAAAATGAGACTCTCTGGTATAGATTCTTATTTGAAAGGTTTTGTGTAGGTTTACAGTTATGCATTTAGCATTTTTTGTTCAAAAGGTTCATTTTCTTCATATTCTATCTATATTCACTCGTAGTCATTCTTAATAAATACAGGCTTATAACCAGCTAAGCAAGTATATTTGACCAATATTGACACTTTGACTTTCAATTCTACTTTGGTTCCCGCACAAAGCTTAAGTAATTTATTGCTTGCATAAATTATTTAGCATTTTACATGTTTTTTTAAAGAAGTTTGTGCTCATCAAGGCTGCATTTATTTGACCAAAAATACAGTAAAAACAGTTATATTATTACAATTTTAAACAACTGTTTTCTATTGGAATATATGTTAAAATGTAATTTATTCCTGTAATCAAAGCTGAATTTTCATTATCATTACTTTAGTCTTCAGTGTCACATGATCCTTCAGAAATCATAATGTTTAAAACATTGCTTTGCTTAATATCTTAATCTCACTTTTGATCAATTAAATGCATCCTTGCTGTATAAAACTATTAATTTCATTAAAAAAAAAGTTTTGTCAGACTGTTTTGTAACTCAAGTGCTAGTTAGATCACAAAACAAATTTGCATAACTAATATTACAAATAATTATTTTGTATTTATTATTGTTGTTGAAGGACATATTTTTACTGCTGTAGTCTAAAATATATATTATATTGATTATTGATCATTATAGTGTCAAAAAGCAGAAATAAAACTAATTTAATTCGGTTCTGCACATTGATTATGAAAAGTAGTAGTAATCTGTGTCAACTCTATTAAGTGAGGTTTAAATACAGTATGTAAATGTGCTGTTTTTTTCCAGTGTGTGTGTTTGGTGTTTTTTTATTTTTTATTCTCTGTTTACTCTCATGTCACACACACTCATGTCTGGGTTGTTTTTCTTTCTCAGGCCGACCTACAGCACACCAAAAGTCCTGGAGAGGAGCGGACTGACATTGAACGACATTGATGTGTTTGAGTTTCATGAAGCTTTTGCTGTAAGCATCACCTTCAAGTTTTCCATTGATACTGCTTTAAATATCCTGTGTTCTACAGAAACTTACTTAACAGTTTGTAGTTAGTGAATGGTGTTAATGTTCAGTTTTATTCTGTTTTTTTACAGGGTCAGATCATGGCAAACCTGAAGGCGATGGACTCTGACTGGTTCGCTCAGACATATATGGGCAGAAAATCTAAGGTAGGTGTGTGTGTGCTCACACTAGGACTATGTGGTGTGAAAAAGTGCTTAAAGATTTTCCCATAGGTTGTGCATTCAAAGCCCAAGAGGGTTTGATTCATGAACTATCACCGTCGTGCCCTTGAACAAGACACTAAACCTCAGGATACTCCAGGGGGAATCAAGTGGTAATAAATGTCACATTGCTTAAAAAGCATCAGATGAATGAAGAATAATTATAGAAACCAGGGGCCCTCATTTATAAAGACATGCGTATAATGATCTTAAATGTGAATGTATATGTTCAGAAACTATAAATGATTTATAAAATGTACATATGAATATCTGCCTAAATGCATCACTCTTTATGCATTGTAGTAGTTCATTTTAAGTTTAAAGTGCATCAGCTCCACAAAAATTGCCATGTAAATCTCCTAATGGTTCAGAGGAAGTATGGCACTCATCATCAATGGGCAAAGAAACCCAAGCACGCTAAACCTGTGTGCGGTATATTTTCAGGAAAGATAATAGAAATATTGTAAATCTAAATAATTTATAAATATAAAATAGAAGTCATTTCAGTGATGTAATTATTAAAAAACAGTTAATATTATGCTTATTTGTGCACATAATTATATAAATGCATAATGTGATTATCTTTTTATATTAAATTTTCCTAAACAGTTCATTGTTGAAATAATTGTGTTACTTTTATGCCAAAATGTTTGTAGGCATGGTCTTCAGTTGACGTACATATAAGAACATTTTCATGTCCGTTTCTGCCTTTATAAATCCTGATTTGTTCCTCACTTTTGATGTATAAAATCCATGGTATTTATAGGGCCCTACGAAATCCGTTTTATTTTTTTCCAAATTCTGTTTTTCCCAAATTACTTTTTCTGGATTTTTTTTTTTTTTTTTCATTTACATATTTTTTTACTCCATTTTAATGGTTAAATTAAATTTTTATAAATAAAAAGCATGTCTAATTAATTGAAATCATAAAACATACACAATTTGGCTACAATTTATTAATAGTTTAACCAAAATCCCATGTTTTTTTCTCAAATTAAATTTTATTTTTTACCAAATTCAGTGTTTTCTGTTTTAAGTTTTCTGGATTCCATTTTAATGGAAATGAAAAATTTGACGTTGTACAGTGTTCCGTTTTTATGACTGCATTCCCCAATTCTTTCCGCGTTTTCCTCATCGCAGAAATCATAGGGCTCCATTTTTAGGATCAAATCCGATCATATGTTGCGTTTTATAAATGAGGATCCAGGTTTTTTTACTTTCTAAAGAAAAAGTGAGTTGCGTTTACCATGCAAAACTCACTATTTCTTATGCATTGATTTATGGTTGCTCAAGATGTTTCACTAGTTGACTCGAAATTAGTTGGAAAACCTTCTGTTGATGAGCAATAGTAATGTTGATGATATTGATGAAAACTCATGATCATTGTTTCTCTGTTTTCTCAGGTCGGTGTTCCTCCAATGGAGAAGTTTAACACATGGGGAGGTTCTCTGTCTCTTGGGCATCCATTTGGGGCCACCGGCTGTAGACTGGTGACAACCGTAGCTCACCGACTGCAGAAAGAGGGCGGTCAGTATGGTCTGGTGGCAGCGTGTGCCGCTGGAGGACAGGTGTGTGACACGATCACTTCTACAACGTACTGTACAGATTCTCACACGTGTGGAAATATCCTCATAACATCCTCTTGTTTGTGTGTTGCAGGGTCATGCTATGGTGATTGAAGCTTATCCTCAGTAATCTGCGTACTTCCACGCAACGCAATGCTCTGTACATGCACACGAATAGTTTCTGTAAATACTAACGTGCCGTAATGCCTTGAAAGGAAATGTTCCTGAAAGTTATCTGGAGGTTCTTCATTTGAAATGATGCTTGTGACACGGATGTCAATGTTTATGTACGGTAGCCTTATTTGAAAAACTTGTTGAGGATAATGTTTTGCATGCTAAATATAGCGCATAAAACAAGGCCAGTTAGATTTGGACGTTACATAAGAAGGCTACAATTCACATTTAATTTTGAAAGAGGTGATATGGAATCTAGATTTTTTTTGTTTTTGTTCTAATTCTAAGCATTGTAATCTCCAGATAAAGATCATTTTATATATCAATTTAGCAGCTGGATCTCTTATTGCTGTTTATATAACCGGATCTGATATTGTTTCATACGACAATATTAGCATATCCATTGTCAGTTTGTGGCGTTTAGCTCTTAAGAAATGGATTGTAAGAAGGACTGATTCTAGATCAGCCATAAAGACAAAGGTTACGTAATTAAACACACGTGTGCCTCAGATTCAAGCAGGTGAACCTCTAAACCTTTTCTAACAGTTTGTACAAATAAACATAATTTGAAATCGCCAGTTACGTTCATGTTTTTCATGTTACATTCTATAAGTGTGTTCTATAACCTGTTAGTTGCTTGGTAACACTTTATGGGTCATTCCACATAACAAGGGATTTTTCATGTCAATTTATTTAAATGTTTTAAGCATTAATGCATTCTGATCTTTGAATATATATATATATATATGTACAATTCATTAAACATAAAATAAATTGCACATTTTGATACCGGTAATGGTTATGTATGATGGGTTGAAACACCTTAAAAAGCTCATGTTCTAGTTCTACTTTTGTAGCGTTTTGGATTTTTTTTTATAAATATAACAAACAATTAGCATATATAAAATATATTTGGTGATATTATTGTAATGAAACTTAATAATATAGCCCTCGGTCACATGAAGAAGAATAAAAGCGCTCTAAAGACGGATTGCCTGATGTTGACGCAGCGTTACGTCACGTGCAGCGCAAGTTTTTGCGCACATTCATAAGCGAAGCTCTGTTTACTGAGTGTGTAATTGTATCATATGCACCCAGAGGATCATCCTACTGCGCCGTGAATCCCTTGGTGTGTAAATACGAGCGTTGCAACTCCTCAGAAGATGAACTACAAATATAGCCGTTGGACTGAATTGCTACGGCGTCACGATCCCAGATGAACGAAGAAAAAAAATCCTCACAAGTCCGCACGACACGGATCCGTTTCATCCCGCCCCCTTCACGACACAAGTTGTTTTCCTTCAAATTGCTCGTTTGCCATTATTTCACATTCCGCAATACGTCGGCTTCATTAAATTATTTTTAAACGAATTAATTCCAATATTTATCACGCCTCTAGCCTACTTCTATATTTGCGTATTAATGTTGTTATTTGTGCAGAAAAGTTTTTTGGAGCGCATCAGAGATTTTGAACAGGAGTGTGGTAGAGAGAAAAAATGTTTTTATCCAGATGCAAAACGGAGTAAAATGTAAATAGCGGGTTGCGTGTCGGTTTTTTGTTTTAACCTTCAAACGTCGTGAACCCGCGAGACGGGCGCCGCAGCGCGCGCTTTGATCAGACGCGCGCCTTTTATGCCGTTTGACTGGAGAATGCGCGCGGTGCTGTCGGTACAAATCTGCCTCACACTCCTCACCCCGTCAAACGGAGAGATGGAGGTGAGAGAGAGAGAGAGAGGTGGAGGGAGACACTTTAATCTCGTCCTTCTGCTCGCGCTCGCATCTGCAGAACCTCTCGCGCGCGCTTTAAAGAGGAGCGCGTGCGGCCCCCGCGCGCCTTCACAAGTTTAACGGTTACCGGCTGCCGCTGCGAGGCCATAACGACAAACACAAGCTGTGAAGAGAATATTATAACATTTTAAAAGCCTCCTGCTCAGGCTCCTGGGAACCGACGGTAATTGTTGAGCCGATATAGGATAAAAATCTGTATTCCAAACTTCGTTTGTGGGAATTTCCCGTTAGCAAACAGGTGGAGAATATAAAGGAAATTGTTAAGCTCAGATGTTAATTTTGTAGTTTAACGACTCACTTTCTCAATAATATTTGGTTTGCATTTGTTTTGCACTAACTAAGTACCAACATGGCATTCTTTCAGGTAACTTGGGGTAAAATCTGAATAAGTTACCATGATAAATGAGTAACGTTATGGCCTAACGTTAATCATCAATACCATGGAAATATCATCTGCTACCATTTTCTGAGGTTTTCTCATTTTTCTTTTTGGTGGGGCCAGCATTTTTAATCTGTAATAGACCAACATGAATTCACAAACTGGCTGCAGTGTGTGAATTATTCAATGACCTTTGACCCTTTAAAGTAATTTTTAAAGGTGCTCTAAGCATGTCGGGTGACATCACTTCTTGTTGACGTGTAAAGTATTGTCAAACAAAACGAAGGCTAGCTAGACCCTCCCTCCTCCTAATCCGCGCACTAACCATCCAAACCGCACCCCCAAACCCTTCTTATCGGTTATTGGCTGGAACAGTTTGTTATGTTTCGTGGTGGGGGTTAGCCCAGTTTGTTTTTGTTGCCGTTTGTGGAGCCTGGGGTGTCTGCAGAGACCGTGTTTTTTTACAGTGTGTTCAGGGGACAGGCAGCTAGCGGATAGTGAGGAGATGTTTGTTGTATGTGACAAAAAAATGTTTTGGCCTAAAAAACGCGTGACATCGCTTTGAGCACCTTTAAGTGATTTTTCCAGTCATTTATTGAAGTTTGTCTCACACAACCCATTGAGCTCTTTGGCGCCCCTACCGCAATGAATTTAGCTAACGTTTTTGGTTACTGAAACATTTAAACAATGTATATCCTCCTGGGACCCAGGAACAGACTTTTGTCCACTTTGGACATTATATTTTAGTGAATTTCTCTGACATTATATATGTCACATGTCACACCTGGGTGTCCCGTAAAGAGCACATTCAGGGCTTTGCAGAGATACCAAATGTTTCGAGGTTTCACCATGAAAACAACTTCTCCTTTGTCTTTAAACATGTCTGACATCAATTTATTCATCAAATGTAGCACTCTTATGGAAATATGATAATATATTATAATTATAATTTAAATCGGACTACTTTTCAAATTGTATTTCATAAAGCAAAATCTCAGGAAAAAGTTGTGGGGTTTCAAATAAAAAAAGGACTTTCTGTTACAGAACAGGACATTGATTTCATTCATGTCCACTGTAGAGGACATCAGGACTTAAATCATGTTTATCAGGCATTTTGGGAGACACAACAAGTGAATATGGAAATAAATTATACATCAATATTGTTCCCAATTATTACTCCAATTATTACACTTCTTTTTTCATTAAATGTTACTCCAAGAACACATTAATGTGCACATTAGATACAGTGTAGAGATACATTGCATTGAATGGGAATATAAATTTATGGCCATTTTACCCAGATACTGCATAAAGTAAAATGGTGTATCAATTAATTTCGTTATATCTTTCATAACGTAGTTGAGAATCATCTTTATACAAATTTTGCTTAAAAAAAATCCTAAAACCTCAATTTTTTGGTGATTGAAAGAAAAATCACATTGTTTTTGCCTATACATATAATTTCATGTCATTTTATTTTTTAAACAACTGAGTCCTGGTGTCCACTACAGAGTACATAGCATAACATATGAATAAAATATCATTTTTCAAAAATGTTTTTTTTTTCTTTTCTTTTTTTTTACTATTTTTTCTTATGCTCTAAACAATGAGATGACATGAAGAAAAAAAAACGAAATACAAAAAAATAAAATTCTGTGTCTCAGGAGGATATAAGTTACTATGTATGTACGTAAAAAGCTGCTTATTTGTAACACCCCCCAACTTTTGACTTTTCTTTGCAGGGATTGAAGTCTTAATTGGATGGACCTTTTGTTCAACAAGACCGGTTAGTGTAAACTCAGATCCTATAATCAGTTTTTTAGTACATGAGGGAAGGAATCCAAGATCAGTGCTTTCTCGCTCACTTTCTCAGAGAAATTTGGTTCTTTAATACCTTTCTTTTATATCAGTGGCACATGCAGCTGTAATGTGTGTACCATGAGCACTTGAGAAACGCTTTTCCTGCGAATATTTCAGCAGTTATTTTGTGTGTCTCATGTTTATTTCTGTGACTTGACCAAATGCAAAATGGCCTGAATCGATTCGTATTCATTCGGACCGTTCTCTCAATTAAGCATCTGGATATTTTCCTACAAACAATTGAAACAAAAGGCTACTTTTGAGAGGTAACAGAAAATTCAGCTACTGCTGTGTCATGTCTATTAGCGGCCATTCACACCTAAAGTTTTGTGTGCGTCCGCGCTGTTTTTCACTTGTTTTCCAATGTTGACATGCGTTAGATGGATGTCTTTGACCATTTTTTTCCCTTTTTGCCGTGCGTTTTCGTGTTGTAAAATGTATAAAACATGTCTAGAGACACATCATTCATTCTGCGCAGGTGTACAGTTGTTCTCACTGATATTTTGATCTGAGGAATCTGAAGTCTTATAGAAATGCTAGTTACATAAATGCTAAACAACATACTAGAAAATTAGAATTTCTCTCAGAGTTGAATCTTTTATGTGACCCTGGACCACAAAACCAGTCACATGGGTCAATTTTTTGAAATTGAGATTTATACATCATTCAAGCTGAATAAATAAGCTTTCCATTGATGTATGGACCATATTTGGCCGAGATACAACTACTTGAAAATCTGGAATCTGAGGGTGCAAAAAAAACGAAACATTGAGAAAATCGCCTTCAAAGTTGTCCATTTATTTTCGTGATTGTGCTGCATTCACTCACAAAAATAAATGTTTTATATATTTACGGTAGGAAATTTACAAAATATCTTCATGGAACATGATCTTTACTTAATATGCTAATGATTTTTGGCATAAAAGAAAAATCGATAAATTTGGCCCATACAATGTATTGTTGGCTATTGCCGCAAATATACCAGTGCTACTTGTGACTGGTTTTGCAATCCAGGGTCACATATATTAAATTTTTGCACTTTTTAGGGTTGTTTTTGCCCCCAAAAAAGGCCTTTCAGAGTGCCCTCTGAAGAAATCCTGCAGGCGTCGCTGTTATATATTAGTATAAGATCAGTTCCTTCTTGTCTACATAATATTTAGTATTACATAGTATTTACCACAGTTAGGCCATGAAAGTCCAATTCACCGTCAGTCTCATACTGCATTTTTCCCACAGAATTGGTAAACCCATCATTACATATCCTCCGCCCCTTGCTTGTTATTTATTTATTTTTTGACTAATTGGTTTGGATGTCAGATACACAGTCTGAGCTACATTTAAATATTGATTTTCTTTCCAAATCCACACAGAAAATGCATAAAACTTCCACAGATTCCTATAAGCAACACGGCTCAACCAAAACACGGATGAAATTCCAAGTCGTTAAAAATCTGCTCTGTCTCTAAAAGCATTTACTTGTATCATATTAATGTTATTTATGCCAATTTTATTTGAGGTTGTAAAGTCTATGACATTTACTGTGTCTTATGCACATTTATTTGTGGTTGAAGATGCAACAAATTTCCTCAAATTTCCATCTGCCTCTATTCAGATTTCATCTATTAAAGTAACACCAGGTAACTTTTCAACCTTCATAATATATTTCCAAGTCTCTTGTGATGCTACATCGACTTATAATAGGTCGAATGACACGTCTGCCATAGCCTGACGGGGTCTGTAGCGTTTTTAATCGTACTTTTAAACTTCGGGTTTCGGGTAGTAACCGGCGAACAAAGAGAACTACAAAACTCAACTGCTTTACCGCATATACGTCACTTCCACCACCACCCCCACTTCCTTAAAATCGCAGGGCTGTCAAGTGTCACGCATTGAGCGTGACAGTCACTCATTTCGGTCTCTTGTCACGCTCTCCTACCACACATTGTATTTCTCACGCTGAAAAACTATTTGTAATATATTTAATATGCCGTAGCGCCCAAAACTCTGGCCGCGCCGCTCACACTGTGGAACAGGCATGAATTCAAGCGCGTCTCCTCTGGTGTTGTTCGTCTGGTGTTGTTAGCCAATCAGAAAATAGCACTATTGTATCTGGGTAACATTTAACGCAACAACCAATGACACCCCGTAGTCTGAGGTGTTTTTTTGTCTGCCTGACTATGTTACGGAAGCTATCTTATCCTCCGTTTATCTTCATAAATCAGGTAATGATTATTTGTCTTGCCTCAAGCTATAATGCGAATCGATTTATAAAATTTGCAGATTTATTTATGGTAGCTTGATATTATAATATTGACGATATATGTTTATTATCTACCACTCAAACATTGCATTGAAGTATCATATAGATTCAGTAAAACGGTAACCAATAGACTAGGCTACTATAATGACACTGGCTTGTAAACGTGATCATCGCGATCATTTGTCGTTAGAAAAAAAATAAAACCCATGAAATAATATTCATATGACATGCTGAAATATATGCCACTGTACCTGGGATGAAGACATTTCACACGCGACGCAAGCAGAACACCTGCATGTGACCTCCTCCTACAGTGTTCAGGGCTATCATGGTTGTCAACAAATGCACGATGACAGAGTTTACGACAGTAGTAGAGGACAATACTGTTTCCCAACTGTAGGAAGACCCCGAGAGCAAAAGTTACCTGGTGTTTCTTTAACAACTAGGCTCAATCAGAATGCTGATGAACTTCCTTGTTGTTAAACATCGGTGCCTAGTGTTGCCATTTCTGAAAACATTTACTTTCCACATTAATATTATTAATACCAATTTCTTGAGTCTGTGACATGTGCTGTGTACATGTACAGAAGTAGTCCTGTACGTTTTATATATTTGATATACCGCTGTTTTTTGCGTATTGTTTCGTTTTTCTTTTACTTTGGAACTTCCTGTCTTCAGCATGTTTGCTTTAAACACCCCAGAGAGGGAATAATTTTCCCCAACTCTAATTTGTAAATTGCATCGATCGTGGCTGGCAGGAGATTTGCCGGTGGATTCATACAGAGCGAAGGATTTTTTAATTTTTAACAGGACACTGACACAATTCTCATTACCGGACAAAAATCATTAGCAGCTCCACAGCTACATTCAGACAAATCGAGTAACTGTTAATTTTTCCGCCAAGGAGCCATGGGATCCATGTGTGTGTGTGTGAGAGAGAGAGAGAGAGAGAGAGAGAGAGAGAGAGAGAAAGAAAGTGAAGGGGGGGGTTGGATCTGGTGCACAAAAAAATATAATAAATTAAAATGGACGACATGAATTGAGCGCCGAATGTCAAACACTGTCAACAAGATGGCTCTCTGTCACGGGGAGAATTTGAGACATTAACTGCTTCTGTCATTCTGCTGACAAAATGGTAGCAGAGATTTCCCAGGGTGCCGAGATGACTGCTGGCGTTTGTCAACAAGCCGCTGTCAGCGCAGAGAGAGAGAGAAAGAGAGAGCGCGCGCGAGGGAGAGAAGGCATACACAGTGTCACTGACAGCTACCACACCAACATCCCATGAGTCCTCGCCACCCAGAAAGAGAGGGAGAACAAGTGTGAGGGGAAAAAGACAAGAACGGATGGAGGAGAAGAGGGAGAGATGGATGGATGGATAGATAGAAGGAGGGGTGCAGGTCTCTGGTGCACCTTTCATATAAAATTGCAGGAGGAAAATGAGCTGTCACTCCAATTCCCAGGATGCTTTGCTGTTTAGCATAAGTGCGCTGTGTGGGCTGCTGTCGGACAGACTGACTCGGAGAGATAATTAACTAAAGCTGCAGTTTTCCTCCTCTCCTCTCCCTCCCTCCGCCAGACGCCTTCTCCAGCGCTCATCTGCATTTTTGCCAGAGGCGAGCGGTTAGCACAGGAGCCGGGTGGAGAGAGGGTAAGAAGCCAATTAGTCAGGTGGATGGATGAATGATTGACAGCAGGCTGCTACCTGAGTCCCACTCTACATTAATGCTGCTGTGCTCGGCCTCAAACATGCGCCAGTTCATGTGTGTGTGTGTGTATGCGCAGGCCCGGCGTCGCACGCCATGCCGAGATCATCCTGCGCCCCGGCGGCTTTGTGCGCTTCCCGTCCTGTCTGTCTGGCTCTCATCTAAACCCTTTGTGGCAAGTCCGAGTCTTCTTTTGAACCTTACACCCTCCACCCTCAGCTGAAAGCAAACCAACGTCTCGGCTACTTTAAGCATTTCCCCGGATCTGTTAGTAGGCATCGTTTAGGATGCCGATGGCCGTATGAGTTTTATGGTATATGGTATGTTCCTGTGATCTCACACAAACAACTGCAGAGTCTTATCTCTTAACAGTTGATGCTGATTCTTTAATAGGCCGGAGAATCAGCTCTTTTGTTCTGAATTCATGTCGAGATCGTATCCTGGTGCGAGCGTAAACTTTCACTGAACCACAGACGTCCTGCAGCGGTGTCCTGACAGCATGAAGATCGGGATGATACGATAAATCACATTGTGTCTCTTTCTCGTGCTCCACCACCCTTACTTGAGATCATTTCAGCCACATTTGTATCAGACGACTCCAGCGTGATGCCAAGTCCTGGTCCAAGAAAAGGTTTTTGTCTATAGGAATTGCCACAAATGAAAACAACAGTCTGTTCAATAGGTTGTACTGTGTTAAGCTCCTGTGGCACATGTAATTTTAGTTTTTCAGAGCTGTATTTTCAACTAATCTGTTAACTAAACCATGGGATTGACTGCTCATCCAAACTGAAAAGCAATCAGTCCAACTAAGCTTGATCCGAATTAACATTTGATCAGATTGGAAAAATGTAAGCTGGTAAACACTTGAATCCAACTATTTTCTCAGAGTGCCGTGATGCGTATGTTTACATACATTTTATGTCTTACAAATGTGCATAGGTTTATTCATATCTTACATCAAACTGGTCAGACTAAATATTTCCTGGAAATGTTCTTCTGACGTATTTGGCAGCTTTATTTTTAGGTGTGCCATCAAGGCAAAATCGACAATATACTCACTGGTTGCTCTGGTGACATAGCGGACGCAGCGATTGCACTATGCATGGGCTCATTAGTAAATGCTCATGTAAATGCAATATTTTAAATTCATTGCAAAGTTTAGGGTTCATATAAACAACTTTATATGTGAAATTGGATTGGATTCATTCTGATTGACAAAAATGATCTAAACATGCCTAATTTTGGATCAGCTGAACGTTTGACTCCAAAATGTATATCCCTTTTTTTTCCACAACAAATTAAATATGGTGTCTTCATGAATCTTGATTTGTAACCCTACTGATGGACTCAGTTCCAAGAAAACAGGCCCGTGTCTAATTATTAGCTGTGACAATTTGCATGAATGATATTTGCGTGAATTTATGCAATGCTTCTTTCTTGTCCCAAAAAATATATATATATATTTATATAATGCTCATTGCAAAGCTGCATGATTATATTCACAATAGAAAAAGTGTAAATGACTTTACTTGTGTTAAACATCCCATCTAGATTTGATTTATTAATAAGCAACCTGAAAAGCTTTTGTTTTATGATTTACTGATAGGTTTATTTGTTTATTTGTTTATTTAAAAGGATCCCCATTAGCTGACGCCGAGACGGCAGCTAGTCTTCCTGGGGTCCAAACAATACATCCAAAAGCCAATAATTACAATCACAATTACTCCCAAATATATCATATATAAATACACATAAAGAATAACATAGCAAATAATACTACCTCACTCAACCAATCCAGACAATATTATGATATTGAAAACAAATACAGTCTAAGTCTTTTTTTTAAAACCAGTTTTTCCCTTGGTTTCACGAACCCCAACTGGAAGATGGTTCCAAAATACAATTGACCTATAAAACACAGTCCTCTTCATATAGTCAGATTTAGGTAGGGGTAAACAAACCTGTCGACTATTCACCCCTCTTGTGTAATGTGAATGCATATCTGAACAATAAATTATATTATCATAAAAAAACTTAGGAATCCGAGTGTTAATAATTCTATGAAAATATACTAACATATTAACAGATAGTCTATGCTTGACCACCAGCCAAGCAAGACGTTCATGCATCTCTGCAACACCAGTTCTCGAAGAACAACCGAGAACCAGTCTTGCAGCCTTATTTTGCGCCACTTGTAATTTTTTTAAATGACTGCTTGATGCAGCAGACCATACAACAGAACAGTAATCCAAATGACGCAAAACCAATGTACAAACAACACGACTAAACAACTGTAAGTTTAAAAACTGTGCACATTTACGCATTACTGCAACAGCTCTGCCCATTTTAGCAACAACTTTGTTGATGTGATCCGACCATGACAATGTGGAATCAAGCCAAAGTCCCAAAAGCTTCACCTTTTTTACTTGCTGTACATTTTGACCATTTACTTGTATATCAATTTTAGGATTATCAGATAATCTATACTTAGAACCGAATATTATACTCACAGTTTCTGAAATATTTAGAACAAGTTTATTTGTTTTGATCCAATTATACAATTGGCTAATCTCGCTAGACAGAACCTGATTAAGCTCTGAACATGTAGGGGCTGCATAATAAAGAGTAGAATCATCAGCAAACATAGTCAATGTAGCCTTACTGAGTATATACGGCATATCATTTGTAAAAATTGAAAATAACAAAGGTCCGAGGCAACTTCCTTGAGGAACACCACAATCCAGGGACTTGCTACTAGATAATGCACCATTAAAATAAACTCTTTGCGACCTCTCCGACAAATAGCTCTTAAACCACTTGATTGCTGAGAAAGCAAAACCATAACTAATAAGTTTAGAAATCAAAATGTCATGGTCAATCACATCGAAGGCAGCACTGAAGTCTAGTAGTAGTGTACCCACTAGCATTGAGTTATCAATTGATGTTAACCAGCTGTCTGACATTTGTGTCATTGCAGTGCAGGTGGAATGACCATAACTATAAGCATGCTGAAACATCGTAGTCAAATCATTGTTAGAAAAGTAATCTTGCACTTGCTCAAATACAATCTTTTCCAATAATTTACTTAGAATAGGCAAGATGCTAATTGGCCTACTATTTGGACCACAGAAAGTTGATTTCGTGTCTTTGGGTAAATGAATTATCTTACCCTCCTTCCAAAGTTTTGGACACACACCACTAATCAAACATCTGTTGAAAATGTGACAGATTGGTTTAGAAATATGTCCAGCTGACAACAGCCGACTATCCAAGTTGTCTGTGCCAACAGACCCACCAACAGTCAAAGATCTCAACAACATTTCCACCTGCACAACATTAACCTGATGAAATTCAAAACTACACAGTTTATCTTTCATAATACACCTTTCAATTAGCTCAACTGAGTTGTAATCAACATTGTATTTCATTGTCTCTCTAAAATTAGAAACCTTATTAACAAAATAATCATTAAAATAATTTGCAATCTGTATTGGCTTAGTCAAATAAACTCCATTCACTTCAACAAAAGAAGTACAAGTAGATTTTTTCCCCATGATTTCATTGAGTACCTTCCACATTCTCTTACTATCTGTACCACTATCATCAATTCTCTTCTTAAAATACTCTTTCTTTTTCACTCTGTTCACCTTGGTCACCTCATTCCTTAAAATACAATACAATTTTCTGTCCTTAGGAGAATCAGAAATAACCGCAACCTTTTTAGCCTCTTCCCTTTGAGCCATTAAACTCCTTAACTCAGTATCAACCCAAGGAGCACTTTTGGCTTTAACTGTAAATTTCTTCAATGGGGCATGATTGTTAACAACTCTCATAAAACAATCCATAAATAAATTAAGGGATGCATCAACATCATCAATGTCACTTATCAAATTCCATTTAATAGTATCCAATTCATTTAGAAAACTCTCCTCATTAAATACCCTATAAGATCTTTTCATAATAATTTTAGGACAGGCTCTAGGTAGCTTAGTTCTCCTGGAGACAGCAATACAGTTGTGATCACTAAAGCCAACTGTTACAGAAATGGGTATTGAGCACATATCGGGATTATTGGTGTAAATATGATCAATACATTTTGATGTTGAAAATCCTGTATTGTTACTAGAAATTCTTGTTGGTTGATCCATTGATTGAGATAAACCACAGGTGTCTGTCATGGTTTTAAGCTTGTTCTTCATAGAAAATATCAGACAGCCAATCAATATTTAAATCACCCAACCAGTATAGCTCTCTATTTTCCTCAGTCACCTTATCTAGCATATTACATAAACCATTTATATACTCTATACTGGCACTAGGTGGCCTATAACAACAACCAAGAATAATAGGTTTTAAATGTGGAAGATGTACCTGTAACCATAACACTTCCACATCATCAATCATTAAGTCATGTCTCAGTTTAACAGGGAAATGATCTCGTATATAAATGGCCACACCTCCTCCAAACCTGTTTCTATCATTTCTATAAATTGAAAACCCCCCTATTTCAACATCTGAATTGTCTATGAAGTGATCCAGATGAGTTTCAGAAATCATAAGTATGTCTATTTTATTCAGTTGCAAAAATAAAGACAGGTCTTGAATTTTGTTCCTAAGACTACATATATTAATATGTGCAAGGATTAACCCTTTAGGCAATTTATTTATTCTGGTCATCTTAATTAAAGGTAAAACATTTTTTTTTCAATTAAAGTCCTATATTATAATCTAAAAGGTCTAATAGGTGAATTTTGTGTGTAGATGTACAGTATACTGTGCAGTTGCAATCAGCTTTGAGTAATCATACAGTAAAATACAATGGAAAAGTTATAGTATAAAATTGATTAAATGCATTAATGAAGTCAATATTCAAACAAATTGTATGTGTTAATGCATTTATTTTGACAGCCCTAGTTTTGATCAATAACAGTGTTACATAATGTACACAATGTCTTCAAAACGAGACATTTCTTTTTAAGCACCCCTTCCAAATGTGCAGTTTCACACACAAAGAGGCAATTACTTCAAAAGAGCATTTTTGCTGAGCACAGTGAAGCATGTCAGCAGAACTGACAGAGCGCAGGTCCGTGTGAGGTCTGGTTTAAAATGGCTGTCAGAAAGGGAGACCCAGCGTTTAGTGTCTGTTTATAGACGATAAGCTAGTGAACGGAGGGAGGAGTGCGGATACTACACCTTAAGGGCATTTTTCCCTCTGGCATTTTACTGGCTGTGGCGTCATACTGCTAGCAGCATCAAAACACCGGCAGCCTTTCTGAGCTGACAAGATGAAGGGAATTGAGGGCCGGTGTGTTTGGTGAGAGAGCATCACCAGCGCAGGAGATACTCAAAGATGCAATACTGCGCTGGGCTACTGGCAAACAGATGGGCCATCGACAGACTTCGAAGCTTGAAATAGTCTTTTTCTGTATATTTTGATTGTCAGTTTTTAGAGGCAGGATTCAGATTTGAATGAATGAAGTGCTTTGGTATATGAGGGAGAGAAATACCCTGTGTATACTTTTAGAAATAAAAGGTTCATTGGGGTTGTATATAGAACCCCAGGGTTCTTGAATCAATAAAAAAAAAAACTTTAAACCAAATAGGTTATATTTGTCTTAAACAATTGCATAATAATTTCATGTTTAACAGGTTATATGATTTTTTTCTTTTAATAGATTCTTTACACGCTGTTTCATAACATTTTGCCAAAATAAAAAAGAATTTAAAACTAAATTGATTAATTCAAATTAAATTCATGAAACGATTCCATGCTGGGAACCTCTAAAAGGTTCCATATACTGTATGAAGCACCTGACAGAACCTATAAACTCTTTTTTGTAGGAGTGTCTTGGTCTCCAAAAGGCCGTTTATAGACCGTCTGATTTATGCACACAAAAATGGCAAGAGCTTTCTGAAAATGCTAAGGGCCAATCTGACTTCACACAATTTCCAAGATTCAGTTACACGGGTTTTTATCAGTCCGTCAGAAAACGAAGTCAAGTTCCCGGGCTTCTTCAATGAGCCTTCTGAGGAAGATCTACTCCAGGGGTTAGTAATTGGTTAATATTTACATTATTTAGTTGTTTATTACAAAAATTTAAGTCATATGCCAAACTATTCTCTTGCAGTAATCGTTTCTCATCGTTGTATGATTTGTGTACAAGTGTGACAAAACAAGCCAAGAGGAAAGTGCTGCACTTGAGCTGTAAGGTACGGCTTTTAATGATGTATTTTGTTTTCAGAAAAAACTTTTTTAGAGTCAAAGTTGGGTAAATTATGAAAACTTGCTGAAAGATTTATCTATTTTTAAAAAGAAAAACAAAAAGTTGTTTGTTTGTTTTATAGCACAAATAAGGCTAAAAAAGCAGCTGCTTTTTCATTTCACCAGTCAGTTGAATAAAATATGCTAAAAGACTGCATACAAGCAGTTCAATGACAAGGTGATAAGAGACTGAATTTGTCTTTTTTTATATTTTACCTGTAATATAATCTGCAAAACAAGATCTACTCCAGAAGTACGCATGTTTAGATGTAGGTTTCCACAGGCTTCTCTTATCATGTTGTCACTGAATTCCTTGATTCCACTGTCTTAGAGCTTATATTATTCATTGTGTGTATTCATATGTAGACATGTTTCTCTTTTCAAAAACAGCCAAATCTATTGAAAATTTCTGCCATTTTTCACATAAAATGAATTGTTTATGATAACAGGTATTTGTGTGTGTATGTGTGTGTGTGTATATATATATATATATATATATATATATATATATAGTCCTCACTTACTTTAGTAGGTTGCAAAATGTTTGAACTTTCTATTCATCAAAGAATCCGGAAAAAAGTATCACGGTTTCCAATAAAATATAAAGCAGCACAACTGTTTTCAACATTGATAATAATCAGAAATGTTTCTTGAGCAGCAAATCAGCATATCAGAATGATTTCTGAAAGATCATGTGACACCGAGTAATGATGCTGAAAATTCAGCTTTGATCGCAGGAATAAATTGTATTTTAAAATATAGGTAGACAGAAAACAGTAATTTTAAAGTGCCCCTATTATGCTTGTTCAGATATTACATTTCATGCAGCGTGTAATATCTGTTTGTGAATGTAAAAGGTCTGCAAAGTTTTAAAGATCAAAGTGCATGATACATTTATTGTCTCTCAAAAGAAAATATTGATTCTGAACTGCTGAAACAGGTCGTCAGTAATTCCAGTCCTCTGTAACATTCATACGCAACAATGTAACAAATTTGCATAATGCCTGCCTATGGTCTTCATTGGTTGCGGGCAAACTGCGTCTACTTTGGTTTGTGTTGTGTACATGCCGAGAAGACACTGTTTTCTGCTCTGCAAAAGCAAATTCTGTTTCTAAACACTTCCAAAGGACGAGGATGTGAAGAGTCAGTGGTTAAAATTACCACACCGAATCAACAGCTGTATAACCTTTAGACGATTGCTTCTCGCAGGATTTGCAAAAGGCTTATCCATTAAAGATGGGACGGTACCCACTTTATTTGGACCAATTTGCAAACAACCTGTAAGTATAATTAATTATTGATGTATAGGTTCTTTTTTCTACTGGGTGTCAAAATACGTCGTTTTATATTTTGTTGGTCTCTGGCTAACCGGCTATTACGTTATTACTGTCTTACTGAAATACTTCTGCTAAGCAGCTGTGGGCCACTATTACCTAAAACGGTGTCTATTTATGCAGACTGATGTTCTTGAGTAATGATAAAAACAAACTATAATGTTACATCAGTCATTCACTTTCATATGCACTGTTATTGATACAGTTCCCACATATGGACCTCAATAAATTAGAAATATACACATCTGGTTGTTGATGGACATACACTTGTTAATACTGATGGTGAGGATTTACGGTTGCAACATCTCATAATGTATGACAAACTGAATAGCATATCACTGAGAAACATCCTGCTCGAGTCGTCCTTGTGATGAAGGTCCAGGTTGAATAACTAGTTCTTATAATGTTTCATCATCAGACTCACGCTTGGATTGATATGGTAAAATCAATGCCATCGTTACTGTCTTTACAGTGTGTACAATCGCTTAGCTTTTGGAAGCCTCCAAAGCTGAAATTCAGTTATGGTTGGGGGGTTTGGTTTCGTAGACGCGCTGTAAGCGATAGACCAATCACAACAGACTAGGCCGTCTGACCAATCAGAGCAGAGCAGGCTCGTGGAAAGGAGGGATTTCGAAAGAATGAATGTTTGGACGAATCATTTTAAGGCCTCAATATACTCACGGCAAGCTCTTTTTCGTTCTTTGCTTGGGGTAAAAAGAAGTTTGAAATAGTGAGCAGCGATATACTGTTAGCAAGCATCCGACGCCGCACACACTGCTGACTCTGAGAGCGGCGTTTAGATTAATATTGTAAATGGGTGTTTACCAGCCAGAGACAACTTTTCTGGAAAGTTCTACGGCAAGTTGTTTTGAACTCACAAAATAAATTCCAATCGAACTTCGTTTTGGCCTGATTTTGTTCGAAATTACGTCATTTCATTTCGTTCTTCGATTTCACTTAAAGTAAATCAGGGCCTTTGGAGTCTTTGAGAAATGAGGTGATGTGCAACTGTTGATGCATGTATGGAGACTGTTATAGGAGACATACAAAACAAAACCAGGAACCTTTAAAATAGCATAATAGGGGCACTTTAAATTGTAATAATATTTCACAATATTACTATTTCACTGTATTTTTGAGCAAATAAATGCTTTTGGTGAGCAGCGGAGACTTCTTTGTTTTTTTTACATCACTTTGCTGCTGAAGAAACATTTCTTATTATCAATGTTTAAAACATTAGACAACCGTGCTGAGAATTTAGGGCCAAGAACGGTTTGTAATCATGCCGTGCTGAACCAAGCTCAAGTGGAAATATAACTGGGATCGCTCCTTGCCGTTCTTAGACCCAATCGGCCCAACAGTGGAATAACAGTTTAGATTTAAATAGGCTACTGAAATTATGAGGAGCTTGTGGCCTGGAAAAATAGTTTCAGGCTTTTTTCCATATTTAAGTTCAGTGTCTTGGTCCTGAGCATGTTTCCACCCCTGGTCCCTATTGTACCACTGAGTACCAGTCCACCGTGAATACTAGTATAAGCTTTTTTACTAGGGTAACCCCTCAGGACGAGATGTCAGTGTCGCTGTTTTATTCATGTTTTGCAGCTTTGGTTTTAACACAAGAACATTACACGCTCTAGCATTTTTCTGCCGCTCTGCATGGTGTATTGCAAGAGGGCAATTTATTTGACATTTTCAGTTTTCAGAAATGCCTTATTATAGTAAAATAACATTTACAATTTTAAATAAATAAAAAACCGTGTGGCCTTGAACATGCAATTTAGCAAATAATCATAATAGTGGTGCATTATAGTAAAATAACATTTAAAATTTTAAATAAATAAAAAAATGTGTGGCCTGAAGCAATTAGTCATAATAGTGGTGAATTATAGTAAAATAACATTTAAAATATTAAATAAATAAAAAAATGTGTGGCCTGGAACATGCAATTAAGCAAATAGTCATAATAGTGGTGCATTATAGTAAAATAACATTTAAAATAAATAAAAAATAAAACAAATGCCTAGCCTGAAGCAAATAGTCATAATAGTGGTGCATTATAGTAAAATAACATTTAAAATTTTAAATAAATGAAAAAATGTGTGGCCTTGAACATGCAATTAAGCAAATAGTTATAGTAGTGGTGCATTTCCACAGTTGAGGATGGATTGCATTCAAACCATCTGTAAACTATAACAGAGTGCAAAAGTTTTTACAAGTTTAGAAAACCTGAAGGCTGCATCTAAAGCTTTAGTGTGAAATCGCCCTCAAAGTAGCTTCCCCAGCACTGCTTGAGATGATTTTGTGTGTGAATTGCCAGTTGGTTTTGGTTTATGTTGTACATACAGTATCTTTCAGTAAATGGGAGTTTGAGCCCCGGTGAAGGAGATACAGTCACAAGAGCCGAGAGCTGAGAAAGCCTCCGTCGGGACACACACACGCACATACACACTGTGCTGGGACACGGACACCTGCTCAATAACGAGGGAAAGGGAGGAGAGGATGGAGCGATGGTGGATAGACTAAATCCTTTTTTCCATCATTACCTCAGTCCCGGCCCAGCGATGGCTTCTCTTCAGAACACTCTCTGCCTTCTGCTCGTTTAATTAGTCTCAGAGCTGCTCTCTCTCTCTCACACTCACACACACACACACACACACACACACATGCACTTTAGCTCTCAAATACACTTCTCGATCACTCCTGTAACCTTGCTGTTCTCTGTCAACTCAAAACCCTTCCTATGTTCCCCACATTTTCTCCATTTCTCTAGCTCCCTTTAGAAGTTTATTATACAGTGGGATCCAAGAGTCTGAGACCAAGTTGGAAATGGGGGATTTTTTTATAATTCAAACCTGTAAATAAACAGAAATAGGGTTTTGAAAGATTTATCTATCTGTCTGTTCATCTATCTGTCTGTCTGTTAATCATCTATCTGTATATCTGTCTATCTCTATCTGTCTGACCATGTTCATCTATCTATATCTATCTGTCTGTTTATCTATCTATATATCTATCTGTCTGTTTATCTATCTATCTATCTGTTTATCTATCTATATATCTATCTGTCTGTTCATCTATCCGTCTGTCTGTATCTTCATCTATCTGTCTGTCTGTCTATCTATATATCGATCTGTCTGTCTGTATCTTCATCTCTCTATCTGTCTATCTATCTGTCCGTATGTTCATCTATCTGTCTGTATCTTCATCTATCTATCTATCTGTCTGTTCATCTCTCTATCTATCTGTCTGTATCTTCATCTATCTATCTATCTATCTGTCTGTTAATCTATTTCTCTATCTATATATCTGTCTGTTAATCTATCTGTCTGTTAATCTATTAATCTGTCTGTCTGTTTATCGATCCACTGCATATACATTTGTTATAACTACAAACTAAGTTTCCCCCCTTTTTGTTTATTTGTTGTTTATCTGTCTGTTGTTCTATATATTCTGTTTATCCATCCATCCTCCGATTAATCCTCTTCTCAAAGTATTTTTCTGGCATGATTGTTTTACATTCAATTATCACATACAAGAATCATTACTCACACAAAAAAATAAAACAGTGACAGAAAATAAATATAGTAGTATTAAAAATAATAAAAGCATTCTCTCTTTCCCTCTGTGTATGACCCTGTGGTTCTGACCCGTCCGTACCCTCTATTGAGACGCTTTTCTTCAGTCAGAGTGTCTTCTGCTCCGGGCCTTTTGACCGTTCACCCCTCATCGCCCGGCCTACACCTCACCATGATCTCTCGAGTTCATCCCTCCATCCGCTGTCATTGCTCTACAGAGGCTTTGTTTTCTCGCTGTTAGAAATGAATCATTTTGAAAGTGTTTTTTTAAGTTGTTTTGAATATCTGATGTTTTTAGCATATTATTAGTGCTTGGCACACAGAGCAAGTGCAGAATGTGAATTTAAATGAGTTTAAAATCTGATCTGAGATCCTGTTTACTGTCGACTGTGTCGAGCTAAAACATTTAGTGCCTGTGTTCGCTCCGGCACTGCGAGGAAAGTTTGGGTAAATTGTTTAATGTGCAGGGCTGGAGGGAAAAGATCGCGAGCAGAGCGAAAAGCAAACAGAGAGACAGAACTGCACTCCTTCAGTCTGTCTGTCTATCCTCTCTGTTCTCTGCGTCTGAAAGAGACGCGCTGGTGTGATAGAGTTCACGCTGACAGCCTGACACCACTCATCTGTCTCCTGAGAGTCAATCATTCCAGACAGGTACCATTACTCAAACACACACACACACACACACCAGCCACAAAATGCACGAGAACGCACACTGAACAGGAAAGTCATTCTTTAGCATCTCACACAATCAAAACAACATACATGTGTGTGTTACACACAACTCATTTTAACACACATGTAGAAACACCTAAACACATCACATGTATGACACATCTCAAATGTTAATCTTGTGGTTCAACTTCATGAACACACTATTTTATCAAATTAATCTGTTTAAAGAGGCTATTCTTGGTTTCAGAAACTAAATTCGCTGCATGTTTATATGGAGGCCGCTTTGTTAAAATGAGTTACTGTGAATTTAATTTTCTTCTGATTCTATTAATGAAAGTTTCTCCACAACAGCAGAAGTGTTCACAGGGCCAATGCCTTCCAAATGGTCTTAAACTGCAAATCAGTATCTCAAGAAGATGAATTTGGATCTTGGATCAACTTTGCATTGGGACACTGATCCAGCAAAACAGTTTTCAGCAATGCTGTACACACCAGGATCAATGGTATGATTTTATTAATATTATTATTATTGTGCAAATTTAAAGTGCCATGATGAAATATCAGATCAGTTTTCTTAGTATAACACTTACAATACAAACTGCTTTACAATTATAGCTTTACAGTAAATATCAGTATAAGCAAATGTGCTTGTCTTCTGTTTAGCAGCCGATGATCAATGATTTTATGTTACATTGTGTGAGTTTTAGGCAGCTTTGCGCCCTTGAAAGCACTGCAGGAAGGGCGTTTTTTTGAAGGGTCGTTGTAAATAAAAGTAACTAAATCACTTCTCACAAAGGGCCCATTCACTTTGTTAAGGGAGCAATCATCATTTTGAGAAAGTATTTTTGTCTGGTATTTTGAAAAGTATTTTGGTGGTGCATTCTTGTGAATCAATTTGAAGAAATTTCTATTAGAGATATTACCTGGGATTTCAAATATTTGTAAATATATTTGAATTAAAGATATGTACAGTCTATATTGATGCAAATCTTAACAGCTGATTTTGAATTTTTCTGCCACATTACCACGAGGTATCCCAAAACACCAAAAACTGTTATGGTTAAGGTATTTACTTTGTCCCAGAGGGAAATTTGTCTTGGGCTCAAAAATACAGCCACTGCATCACATAAAACAAATAGTAAATGACAAATGAACACAATATAGTAACACAATAACATATAAATTAGAAAGAGGAAAATAATAATATATTAGGCCTACTTAGTCTTATTTAATAGCTAAATTGCAGAAGGAATGGCTTCATGGTGTTCAGGCATATGAAAGTAATGAGTAGGGCATATGTTCTCCTCCTGATCCTCATTTTTCCTGTATGGTGTAATTTAACAACTGAAATGCTGTATTGACCAGTAAGGTTAATGTGAATTGATCTCCCTTCAACATTAGCCTATAAGATTTCAAAATGTTTGTCATTTTATTTAACAAAATATTTTTTATGATAGTCTTGAATCATACTAAATTACTACACGTTTTTATTGTAGGCTAGTAAAGGTAAATATGGTGTTTTGGCGGGAACTATGGTAAAGGGAGAGTGGACAGTTCTCAGCAGATGTCGCTGTTGCCATAGTAATACTGACCGGCCGCGCGTGTGCATGCTCGTTTTCTCCACGTTCATTAACTTGTTTACCTGTTCTGCTGGTGGACTTCCCGGTAAAGTGACTACTTAACACCAGTTCTGAACGGTAGAAACTGGCATCAGTGCGGCGCGTCCTCGGGCTTCGCGCCACCGTGAGCTTCACCGGGCCTCACCTGTCTCGAGCCCTCGCGCGCGCTTCTAACCCGGAAGCTGCACGAGTTTAATTATACCAGAGCTGCGGTTCCCGCCAGCAGGGGGCGTTACGAGCACACTGTCATCAAACCAACTGGGCTCTAACAAAAACTAGCCTACCGTGGTAGGCCTATTGTATTCTCTTTAAGTAGATTTAGAATCTAAGTAGCTTCATAATCTTTTGTCTATAGCTACCCGGATACAAATCTACAGCATTGCAATGTTTTTGATGACATTGTAACATGATAATGCCATGTTTATTTTGTAACTTTTGACAGTTTAAACCATCTTTAAGAATCTTGGTTTAAAAAAAAAAAACATGGTGCCACTACCACAGTGACAGTACTATTTGTAAAGGATGACGTCAGATGAAAATCCAAAGTTACTTTGATAAATAGTCTACTTCCTCATATTACTCCAAATAGGTAGGCTATTACAGTAGGCCTTTGTGTCTAGATCCAAACGTCCCTGTTTCCTTTCAGTTATTCTGTTGAATATAGCTCCCTTTGATTGTTTTTGTGGATATATGGTGGTATTTGCATAATATAGTAATAATAAATAAAATACCATGTCTGATACCATTTCTCTACCATGTTTCTACAGCCTTTGTTACACCTAAGTGTCTTTACAGTCTTCCTCCGTAGACTAGTTCAGAATTCAAACTCATTGATTAATGTCTTAAGAATAAGCGTTCACATATTTAACTGACTGAAATAACGAGACACGATTCTCTTCCTGCCTCCAGGTGCAGATAAACACCAGTAGGCTACATCCTCCCTATGCATGATTATTGCATTTTACTTAAACGCCCCACTCTCATCACATAGGCCTATAAACGTGTATTTTATGAATCTTTTTGTTGGTAAGTTTGAAATTCAGTGCAGCCAATCCTGTAGCTGTTTGTAGAGCCGTGTTCATTAGCGCCGGAGTCAATAGCTCTTAACGTAGGCTATATCTCGACTCAGATTAAAGGTTTAGTTTAGCTTTCAAAGTCTAACGCGCGGGTCAGGACTCGTTGGCTGTCTGGATTACAAGGGTTAACCGGCGACTTAACCGAATCAACTTAACCAGATAATGCAGATGATTTATTTCTGCCTGATTATTCTAATATGCTTTAGAATGATGACGAGTCTGAAGACTCTCACGCACGCGCGGCACTAGAAGACATATAAACTTCCCTATTAGCTGCTTCAGTTAAAATGGCATTTGTGCAGAATTTTATCAGGCAGTTGACAAGTGAATTAGAGTTGGCTGTTAGCGCCGTTGAGCTTTATGACAATAGCCTTAGGGTCTCGCTAAAGATCGCTTCACCGCCCTGCTCAGCCCGCGCCGCGCGCTACCGCTGACGCTCAAACCGAAGTGACATGCTGTCATAACAATAGTTTACAAAAACGTGAAGTTCTGCGTTTGGGCAGAAAAAGCCAGAGAGTTTAAACTTCTGCGTCTGTCTCTTTTTTCCCCTCCCTACCGACATCCCATTTGCGCTCTGACAGATTTGGATGTTTTTAACTGTGCTAATGTCCCCCCCTACTCTCTCTCTCTCTCTCTCTCTCTCTCTCTCTGTCTCTCTCTCTCATCTTCCTCAAAATGCTAATGGAATCGTCATTTGTAAACGGTGTGTGTGTGTGTCTGTTTGTTTGACCAGAATGTTGCTTTCACAGAACTGTCTCCCTCTATGACTTGTTGTAAAGGTAAATATAGTGAAATATTGAACAATCGGGCTGCCCAAAAAATGTACGCGCACTGAAGAAAAAGTTTTTCTATCTCTCACCAACACACAAAATAGGCCTACATCAAAGAATTGTTCTTTCTTATTGGTATTCTCTGAACGCATCTAAAGGTAGTGAGGTCGCAGTGAGGTCTGTAACCCCACACACACACACACACACACACACACACACACACACACACACACACACACACACACACACACACACACACACACACAGTCCAAATGAATTCACACACTGTCATACACAAAGACAGACAGATGTATTGTATACTGTGTGTGTGTGTGTGTGTGTACCTGGCTGCTCTGTGAAGTCTTTAATGGGATTTTGCCTCGGGCTGTTTTATTAAGATGTTGCTTTCTGCTGCCTGTGCAGCTGACACCATTCCCCCCACCCCACCTCAAACACACACACATACACACTCCCCCCAGACCCCACCTCCAAATGTACACACACTCACATTCACTCACTCACTCACACTCACTTCATCCCTCTGAAATTTTTGCCACACTGCAGTCCTCGCTCTCAGTCTGAGGCCGGTGTATGCATGTGTGAGAGTCAGGGGTCCTTATATCGGTTTCTGAACGTTTCCTCACACAGGATCAGTTTAACTATACCTGAGTTAATGTGTTATGATGGATAAGAGTGTGTCTTTGTTAACACTGTACTTGTGTGCGGGGTTTAGCTGTACTTGGTGGTTTCTTTTAGGGTTTGAGATAGTTGGTATCGTATTCGGCGTATTAATAATATATATATAATAATGTGTGGGTTTACCTATAGCTACCTGATAACAAACTTGTTAGCTAAAAATGAAAACCATCCTTAGGGACATCCTCAGTTGCAACATATTCATAAATAAAGTGAAATGTTTTAATTCTAAAAGGGTTCTTGAGAGATTATAGGTAAAAGTTTTTAAGTCAATGATATGTCCTCATTTATGTAGCTAAATGTCAAGTTTGTGTGCACATATATATTT
Organism: Siphateles boraxobius; assembly: GCF_051911475.1. Lineage (NCBI taxonomy): Eukaryota > Metazoa > Chordata > Actinopteri > Cypriniformes > Leuciscidae > Siphateles > Siphateles boraxobius. Next base: position 39,136,474 of record NW_027509208.1, on the reverse strand, counting down.
TCGATACAAATTTGTTCCTTGCTTCAAGTCAACTAAATCTGAAAAAACAAAAAACTGGGTGTATTCTTTTCAACAATTTCCACTCAGAAATTTCTTGTAAATTTTATAACTACAAAGAAACGGCAAGTGTAACAATAAATTAAACGTGAAAATTTGAAGTAAAAAGACGGAAATACTATTTTCTTGTAAATATATATAATACTATATATATAATATATAACTTTTTTTTTTTTTACAGTTATCGCTTTGTGAATTTTTTTTATTTTAAAAATGTTCTTTTCAAAAATTGAAGTTTTAATTTACGGGTAGGGATAGGTTTAGTAAATGTACAGTATGTCTGTGTGTGTCCTTACATGGACTGGACTCCAATGAAAAAATAAACATGTGCATGTGTGTGGATGGCTGCAGTGTCAGGCTGATAGTGCTGTCAGGGTTCGAGATGCTCGATGAGCTTCCTGTTTATCTCGCTCTGGGCACCATGTTCATCTGCAGACATTGACTGAGTGCCCTGTCTCTCTCTCTCTCTCTCTCTCTCTCTCTCTCTCTCTCTCTCTCTCTCTCTCTCTCTCTCTCTCTCTCTCTCTCTCTCTCTCTCTTCTCTGCTGTATCCCTGAGGCCTATAGATTGTGCAGAGCAACCTACATTCAGCAGCTTAAAGACACCTAGAGACATGGAGGCTGGAAAGGATGGGACACATCGAAGAGTGACAGGAAGATGGAGGAAGAAAAGAAAAGAGTGCATAAGAGGAAAAAGGGTTCAGTTAAGCTCTTTCTCTAACACACAATTACACACACACAAACACACACACACACACACACACACACACACACACACACACACACACACACACACACACACACACACACACACACACACACACACACAGAGTTTGCTGGACGCTGATGCTTTGTGACATCACAGCACTTTGTCTGATATTTTAAATATGAGGTTGAGACCCTGGTTGGGGGCGGAGCTTCAGAACACACACACACACACACACACACACACACACACACACACACACACACACACACACACACACACACACACACACACACACACACACACAACTACACACACACACGCACACACACACACACACACACACACACACACACACACACACACACACACACACACACACACACACATAAACAAGACTGACTGTATAGTACAATAGTAACTATTTTTTAGCTGCTTTGGCTCCGGAAGTATTTTTCGCTTTCAATTTGTCTATAGCAATTCAAAGTAATAAACCAGACCAACCAGACATTACGAACAAACTTTGATTTGATGCAAAAAGTATTTGAAAATGATAGGGAAAACCCATATAAGCACTGATTGAGTTGAAAATGACAGTACTTATAAAAACAATGTTTGCAATTTAAATTTATATGATTATACATTTACATTTAAAAAAAATAATTTTAATCATAAGAGTCATATGACTCGGGGTTGTTTTAATATTGATTTTATTTTGACACTTTACTACGAGGTTTCATTTTTTAACATCAGTTACCTACTTTAGTTAACATGAATTAAGAATTAACTACTACAGCATTTATTAATCTTAGTTAATGTTAATCTCAGCATTTACTTATTATTAAACTCAAAAGTTGTATTTGCTAAAATTAGTTAATACACTGAACATGAACAAACAATGAATGACTGTATTTTTATTAACTAACATTAACAAAGATTAATTAATACTGTAACAAATGTATTGCTCATTGATAGTTAATACATTAACTAATTTTAACAAATCAGACCTTATTTTAAAGTGTTACCATAAATGGTTTAATAAACCAATGAAATTGTCGTAATAAAAATATAAAATATGTAAGTACAGAACATTTCTTATTTTATTATTTAAATTTAAGATATACAAGTGAGTCAAATTTAATTGAAAAAGGAAAAATATACAAAGAGTGAAGAAAAAGTAAAGTTCACGGCTTAGACATTACATTTTCACGACCCTAACATGATGCGGAACAAAAAGAACTGTGATTGGTTGCTTTACAGGTCAGTCAGATGGCCTCTGGTCCTTAGCCAATGAAAGCTGTGATTGAGTTCTTCTGCCATCAGTCTGAAGCTCTGGCTACACGAGACTATGCATTAATTCACCTGGGAGAGATTGATTGACAGGCTGAGGGGTGGGACTTTGGCTGATTGACAGCTATTAAATGTTATTAAGAGCAATTAGCAATTAATACAGAAGTTGCTAATCCCTGAAACAGCCGCACTAATACGAGTATGACAGCACACACACACACACACACACACACACACACACACACACACACACACACACACACACACACACACACACACACACACACACACACACACACACACACACACACACACACACACACAGAGTGACTGGTGGAGACCAGGGGAAGAAACGTCAGTCAATATCGATTGTGCTTTAATTTCTGCAGTCAGCCTTAGGCCTCAATCACACGGCACGTTTACAACTAAAGACACACAAACACATACATTTACGCAGGAGCTTAGCAGAAACACACAGTCATGTAGTGTGTCAGACTTTGTATTATGATTATTCAGTCCATTACTTTCTTTTTTATTGAGCTGCCAAATTTTTCCGAGTTCCTTGTTGAAGGATTATTTTAAAAAATCTTTTTTTTTAAGTTTTAAATTCTTTTTAAAAATCTTACAGACACTAGCCTGGGTTTCCTCATGCTGCCTTGCGCGCAGCGCGATTTTATTCAGCCTGGATTCCATGGACCAGATTTTCGCCTCAGCGAGGGAACCAATCACAGAACGGGGAGGGAGCAGCAAGGCGATGACGCCGTCTATGCGACACACCAAAGCAGTTTGTTTATACCTATGGATCCAACATGGCAGCAGACGCGAAGTTACCTTTCAATGCCATCTTAGATATTGTTCTAAGTAGTTTGGTTAAATCTCTGACCCATCGTCATCTTCCCCGTCTAATTTCTGTCACTCTACGTACGTCATCTGGTATAATTGAAACGATTGGCTATGAGCTACGTACAGGCGCATTTGGTAGACATTCGTGGCACCCAATAAACGGCTCTGGGCATTCGTAAACCACGCCTCAAATACGAGAAAATGAACATGTGGTTCCCAGACCCACGTCTCGGTCTGACGTTAGCCAGGCTACAGACCCCAAAATTTTGGACAATAGTTTAATATAATAATAATTGTTTTTATTTTACCATGATGTGTATCTATATGTACAGTATATGTATAGTTCATAAGTTTGAGGTAAGTAAGATCTTTTTTTACAGTAAATTGATCAAACGTGACAGTAAAGACATTTATAATGTGAAAGATTTTTATTTAAAATAAATGCTGTTCTTTTGAACTTTCTATTCATCAACGAATCCAGAAAAAAAGGTTTCCACAAAAATATGAAGCAGCACAACTTTTTCAACATTGATAATAATATTAAGAACTGTTTCTTGAGCAGACATGATTTCTGAAGGATCCTGTGAAGACTGGAGTAATGATGCTGAAAATTCAGCTTTGATCACAGGAATAAATGATATTTTAAAATATATTCAAATAGAAAACAGCTATTTTTAAACTGTAATAATATTACTGAATATTCTTGTGCATAATCGACTTTTGACTTCTTTCAGAAACATGAAACCAATCTTGTAATGTATAGGCTATATACATATATACTGTATATATATATATATATACCATAAAATCCATTAAATACAGCATACTACTCATACTAGTTGTGATATATCTTTATATGCCAGAAATACTAAGAGTAATATGCTAAGCAGTCTCTCTCACTTTATCACTTTTTTCTGTGTCTTTGCTTCCACTTTGCCTTTCCGCTAGTTTCTGTCAGGATGGTGTGAGCAAACGGAGGGACGAGAGGAAGAGATGATTACAGCGGTGTAACTTTGGAGAAAAAGGACAGCGAGAGACGTTTCTGAAGCGTTGAAGGAGATACGCGGAGAACGAGCGAGAGAGGGAGAGGATGCGAAGGGTCGATTTATCTTACATTGACAGGAGCGGCTTCAAACGATGACCTTGAGGACTAATGAGTGTAAATGAGTGAAATATTTTTCACTTTTAAAAAGTGAAACTATAATCAAATGGAAGCCTGAAAGATGGACTAATGAGCTTCAGCGATGATGAAAGCGTGCGAGAGAGAGAGAGCGATACGGACTGATAGAACGAGAGAGAGAGGGAGGTAGTCATTTGGCAGAGCCTGCAGTGTCAGGCCCTCACTCCTGCCATCTCATTAGCTGACCTGACGACTGCCTGATTAGAATACGTTTGATGAAAATTTCAAGGATTTTTCCCCCCACTCAACATTACCTTTTTTTTTGGTGTGATTTAATAAATATTGCACAACTTTATTTTTGAGACACAGAAACTGGGAGGTAATTAATTAAGATTAGAGGCGTCTGGACCAAGTTGATTTACCGTCATTATTCGCCCTGAAATCAACAAATATATTTAAAACACAGAGACAGCAATGGGCATAGAAACGTGTTGAGCACACAAATCACACACTTGCATGTCAGATGTTATTTCACTCAAGATAAACTGAATTTGTTCCCTTCAAAAATTAATTTAACATCTTATTTCAAGCAGTTTTCCAGATGCTTCGTTCTTTGGTGTTTAATACTGGTTTTGCAAAACCGCTTTCTGTGCATAGCGCCACCAAATGGCTAAATGCTTCAATCTTATTTGTTGACAAGGCCTTGAAGCATACATCTTGCCCAAGTGGGTTTGATATTTTGTTGTGATTCTCTTCATTGTGATTTTGGGATGGTAACGAGGAACTTTGTCGTTGTCTGAATTTTGATGATCTTTTCAGTGAAGTAAAGACATGGCTTGTTCGTAAAAAATAAAGTTTAAAGTTTAAAATCCCATAGAATTAACTGGAAAGCATTTTTTTTCTCTTTCAGATATTTTTGCCAGAAACGTCAGGCTTCCCCAACCATTTGAACCACCGGGATTGGTCTGTTATTTTGGTAATAATTTAATATATCCGCCTTTAAGCAGAAAAGTAATCAATATACACATAAACACTGCTGTTTAAAAGTTTCAATAGTACATTTTACAAATTCATACTTTTAATCAGCAGGGATGTATTAAATTGATCGAAGGTGACAGTAAAGACATTTCTAATGTTACACAATATTTCAGTTTCAAATACATTTCATAATAAGATTTGTTTCTTGAACAGCAAATCAGCATATTAGAAGGATTTCTAAAGGATCATGTGACACTGAAGACTGGAGTAATGCTGAAAATTCAGCTTTACCATGACTGTATCCTTATAGTGAGCAATAGATAGATAGATAGATAGATAGATAGATAGATAGATATTTGCATGCATTATTGTTAACTTTCAACAAAAGTTTAATCCAGATTGTTTCATCCAGGTAGGGTGCTGTCAACCCCAGAATCAACCCCAAAAACTAGAGGTTAGTCACCTAATTCTTCTTTATTGCCTGTGTGTCTTTTCTATGTTAAAATGTTGTCATTTTATGCACTGACACTGGCTCAACCAATGGCATGAGTTTGGGGCGACTGCATCTGAAAACTCAGGCAGCTGACTTGTTGCTTTGCTGCCTCATCAGGCAATGACTTTGAAAGTGATGTGAAGTGAAGGCCAAGTATGGTAACCAATACTTGGAATTTGTCCTCTACATTTAACCCATCCACGTTACTCCCCCACCTACATTTTTCCTGCCGGTATTGAGAATCGACCTGGCAGATTAAAGTATTTCAGGAGACAGAAAGTGAAGCTAACTTTGGATTTGCACGTGCCTTGATGCCTTACTACCTTGGAATGCATTCTCCGAAAGCAGCATTTTTAAGCTTTCGGACGCATCCCAATCGTGCAGAAATGTCACGCTTCACCTTTAAATCTGATCTTGATCTCAATCACTCCCGATTTGTCCACATTAGCATCCCTCAATCTGTTTCTGGTTCAAATAAATGGTTTGTTCAACCGGCTGCTCTTCGAGAGCTCAGTAAGCACTCATTCTGTGGTCCGATTCATTTGTGCAGAGTCAATTCCCTGTGGAAGATCTAGGAGGAGCTGTTTGTTGGGCTGGAGGAACTGCCCTGTGGCGGCTCTTTGAGAGGTTAAGCTGGAGATTGTCATTGCCCAAGGTGAACTGGCTTTCAGTGGTAACCCGGGTGGAAACTAGAAAGGCGAGTTCAGGTCAGTTATAAATTATAACAGCTCAATGCAGTGTCACAAAAAACAATTAATAATAGAAAATATTCTCTCTAATTGCTGGACTTTATTTAATGAGTCCTAACCTTTGGAGAAAAGGAATTATTTATTTATCCAGTCAAAAGTATGAATATGCAAATACAGATTGCACCCCTGGAGGACAGCACACAATGACAAACCAATGTCTATATTTTCATATTTTCGTTGGTTTTATTCATCCTCCCCTAGATACGCACGTGGAACCGCATGAAAAGCCATTACTGAAAACAGCCACAGGTGACGGCTAATGCGCAACTTCCCAGCCAATCCGAACCATTCGTTGCCTTTTGCTTTTTTCATCCACATCTATTAGTTGTAATTAAAATCAGCTTTGCATAAAAAATTGTTTCCCTGCGTGAGACGAGGTTGAAGTTAAAACGTGACCCTTTCTGGCCTGAGAGGACGTACGTAGTAATGAACAAACTATCTGACACGAATACATCCAGCAGCTTACGTTTACATCCACCGACACCGACGCTTCTACAAACACGCACTTGCTGTTTACTAATTCATTTGCGGGAAGAAAAATTCTCTCTTTACTCTCTGGCTGCGGAGTTAAATACTCGGCCTTGAGAAATCAGACCATCAGCCTCTGAGCTACAGCAGCTGCAACTAAATTAGTATGCCATTAGCATGTTTTATTTCTTTAGGTGAGGAATTACATTTGAATATTAATTTGACTGCATGTTTAAAGGCAGTGCTTACCGGATCTCCATAAATTAGCTTTAATATGTGGATTAGCCCCTTAGCATCATACGCCAGTGCAAGGCAAGAGACAAGACTATCGTCTGAAGTGAGTGTGTTTTTCTGTCTCGGATCGCCACGAGCACGACGTCGGGATCGTGACCCGTCAGGCCTTGCGCCCTAAAGCCATGTATGATCGTAACACAACACGGTCTGTGTAGCGGTTATGTCACTGATAGCAACAGCATTGAAAGCGCTGCTATGGCTGGAATACTGTCACAGCTTCAACATGTCAAAGTATTTCAAGTAGGCATGAATGTTTTTACATACTATATCCCCAAAGCATTTATACACATGCATTAGAAAAGTTACAATAATGGTAACAAAACATTCTTTAAAAAAACGTTAAAAGTTAATGTTAATTAAATATGTTTAATGTTTAAAAAAAAAGTTTTCATTTTATTTCAGTCTTATTTTTTTTGGATAATAATATAGTTTTTATTAATATTTTGACTATTTTTAAATTTTATATTTCCATTTTAGTTGTGTGTATTCTTGTCATTTTAGTAGTTTTTTGTATGTCTATATTAATTTTTATTTTAGTGCATCAAGTTAAACTAAATTAAAATGAGAAATATTGTTTTGGCAATTAGCTGAAATAAATTAAGTTTTAAGTTTTTTTATTTAATTTATTTGAGTTTTAGTTAACCGTAACAACCTTGATTTAATAATTTGATATTTTTTCATTCTAGTTTGTGTTGTGGCTACAAACTGATTCAGAACTGATGTGCAAGTGGAAAAACATCATTATATTTGTACAGTAACATGATTTATTCTTCTGTTGAACGCAAAATAACATATTTTGAAAGTCATTGGGCTCCAAACAACATTGAAACATTTTTCTAAACTTATTTTGTGCTCCACAGGAGACAGAAAGACAAACAGGTTTGAAATGACATACCTATAAGTTATGAACTATCCCTTTAAGAATTTAAATCGATTAACAGCACTAATAAAAAATAAAATAAATGTAAATGAATAAAAACGCGTATAAAGTAAAATAAACTGTACATTAAAAATTCTTCATTATTGTGTTGTGCAGACAACTCTTGCATATAGTGATCAAAGCGATTGGTTTCTGTGGGGCGAGCAGCTCAAAAATTAATTTGGCTGCAACAGATACACAACTGCCTTTTGCATTTGATGATTTATCTGATAAAATGGAAAAATGTGGAACGAGGATTGTTTTTAAAAAGTATCTGTTTCTTATTTTTCTAAACTTGTCGTGTACATTTTTCCTCCAAAGACACACATACACCCCAACACATCTGTGAAAGAGCACGTCATTTCATTCTGTTTGAAGCGTTATATTTGTGTTGTGATAAACTTCTTCAAGAGAGCAGACACCATATTCATAAGCTTTGTATCTGTTGGATATTCTTCAAACATTCAACAGTCAACATTTTAGCAATGTATTTCATATAAACAAACACTTCATAATGTGCATATATGGAATAAAATTCAGTTTTGTGCATACGTTTTTATCCACATGTGTTAGCTTTGGTATAATTTGTTTGCTGTCTAAAATAAGAATATCTCTTAGCAAGACTATTAGTATATCTAAAAGAGACAAATGGCTTTAATGTGAACTAAAGGCTTTAAAAAGAGCCTTTTACGTGCACTTTTAAAAATAAAGGTTCTATATTGACATCTATTGTTCCATAAAGAACCTTTAACATCCGTAGAACCCTTTTCAATGCACAAAAAGTTCTGTAAAGTGGAAAAAGATATTCAGATTATTAAAATGTTCTTCACACTAAGGAAAACAATGGTTATTTTAAGAAATGTTGACTGAAAGGTTATTTGTGGAACCAAAAAATTGTTATTTTATGGCATCGTCATGAAAACCGCCTTTTGGAACTTTTTTTAAGAATCCAACTTTTTAAATACGTCAATACAGAATAATGTAAGTAACAGTCTTTACATAATCATGGGACCCATCAGCATGCTGAAAACCATTTACTTGATCTGAAGGGATCACTGTGGTCAAGGGACGAGACAACAAGTGGTAATAGCTTTAAAGGAAGGTATAATTGGTTATAAAGAAAACAGCAAAAGAGAGAGGGAGATGAAGAGCGGCAGACAGTAGAGGGAGAGCTGAACTAAGGGATTGGAGATATGTCTGGATGAGTGTGTTAGAACCGAGGCCTGGGGCCATTCTGTGAGCGAGAACCATAACCTGCCTAAGGGAAGAGGGACTAGCCTCTGCTAACACAGGTGAGCGCATGCAGTTTTAACACAGCTGTTGTAAACATCATTATACACCCTTAGCACAGGCTTCGGATGTATTTACAGGACGCTAAATAGCATCGTTCGTGAGGCCTTGTGATTGGCTCATGATATTGACTTTTTGTGTGACTTACAGCTGTCATAACTTGTGAAATCTGTATTTATAGAGCAACATGCATATGCTACTGTTTGTAGTTTCAGGTTTTAGTTTCCAGCATGCAAATGTGTAAAATTATGTAAAGACTGATAGTTAAAGGGATATTTCACCCAAAAATGAAAATTCTGTCATCATTTATTCATCCTCATGTTGTTCCAAACCTGTATGAGTTGAGGGTGCAACTTGAGTAAATGATGATAGCATTTTCATTTTTGGGTGAACTATCCCTTTAATTAAAATATTAATAGTTTTAACAGTACCAACACTGCTCTCCAAATGCTCATTATTGAATTTCATTGCTGTGTAATAGAAACAGCTGGGATATTACAGAGATCACATGAGGACATCTGTTAGTTGATATGGTTATGTGGCTCATGCATGTTTCTCCACAGGATGAGCTCTGGGGCTTGGGTTTATGTTGTGGTTGAACTGGTAAACCCGTGAGGTGAGCAGATCCCAACCGCTCACATGCACGAGAGATGCTTGTTTATCTACCGATTCGTCTGTGAGCCTTAAGAGAGCGTTATTTGAGAACTTTTCTGGATTGTGATCTGAAGCAGGTTTTTATGAGCTAAACACAGGATCTCCTCAAACCCAACAGGGCTGATTTTAAAAATATTTTGACTGTCGATTACAGACATCTTAAATATTGATGGACAATCCAACAGTAAAGTGTGTCCCTGAGGAAATATAATATTAATATTCCAGATTTTCTTCCTATTTTTAGTCAGACTGTCTCTGATATCTCCCTTACACCACAATGTTTGTTTGTTTTACTCAGGCACTCAGGCACAAACATACTATAAATACTTACCCTTTCAGTAAATCCATCCAATAAACACATGCACTCATTATTTAGTTATTAGTGGGGCTTGTTTAGACTATAGCATCTGTTGCTCCTAATCAAGTGGTTTAAACAACCTGAAATGCACAATGGCACCATTTGTTTATACGTGCAACAGACAGAATTGATTTCTTAAATTATTTGCTTTCACTTTTCTAAGTGATTTTTGCCTGAACAATAAAACAGGTGAAACATTGTATGGCCTCACATTGATAGAGGGACCTGAGACTTATGTAAAAACTAGAATATCATAGTGCTTTCATAAATTTGTCAGCATTTTTCTACTTTGTAAATCATTTGTTCATTTGTAAACAAGGCATGGCTTTAAAATGATTATCGACACCGAGGAAAGAAATGTCAAATTGGACGGTTGCTGAACAAAATATCGTCTCTCCATCTGAGCATATAAATAAATTATTTGCTAAATTATAGAATACAGCATAAATCCCCTACTATCTGACTGTATTTCCATTTTTATCAATATGTATAAAAGCAAGTTGTTGCATCGGTTAATATGTGGTATGTTTTGGGCATTTTTACTGTGAAAGTAGTTATTGAGACTTGAGATGACAATTTTGTCATATGTTCCAAATCTGTATAACTGACTTTCTTCTGAGAAACTAACCTCTTTGATTTCTATTGTATGGACATTTTTCAAAACATTTTCTCTTATGTTCCATGGAAGAAAGAAAGTCATACAGGTTTGAAACGAGTGAGTAAATGATCCCTGAGTGTTAATTTTTGAGTGAACTATCCCTTTAAGTGACTTAGCAACCATTCAGAACACAGCTCAGTTTTGTTTGGCCAAGCACAACTCGCATACAGAAAAAAAAAACGTAATGCTGGCATTTTTATGCACTATAAAGTGTCAGATATCAGACATTCAGATGCTGCGATTGTGCAGTCAAGGTCTGAACCCTCCCTCGACAGACGCCCGCTCTGCCTGTGCCATTATCATAATGAGCACACGCATAATTTATAGTTTCTTTAACTAATTAACACGACCACAAATAATAATATGAATAATAAATAGCTGGTTTGAATTTAATATCCTGTTGTAGAGCTCTGTTTTTTCTTTTGCTTTGCCTCTTTTTGATCCCATCCACCAAAATGCGCCCACACATACACCTATATGTGCTATATTGTATGTGCAATATAGCAATCTCCTGCATGTAAGATTTATTCTCGCATGTATCTTTAATTCCTCCATCAGAGCAGAGTGCTGTTTGAGCTGAGAGGGAGGCAGGCGGCTCAAAGCAGACGTGTCAAACCAAAGTAACAACCTTAAAAAACGATTTCTCATCAAATTAGGCTGCAGTCCCGTGTCCCACGGCACCTCAAATAAAAAGCAACCATCAATTATGGATATGGCCCTCCTTTCAGACTAGAGTTATATATACATGTGTGTGTGTGTGTGTGTGTGTGTAGCATTTAGAGTCTCTCGCTCATATTAGCTGCAGCTCCTCCCAGGTGTGCTGCTGAACATTTAATGACGTCCTCAGGGCAAAACACTTAAGGGTTAACCAGTCCGCAACATCCCAGAAACACACACACACACACACACACAAACTCCCTTAGACACAAATTGACCCCTCTAGCTTCCTTGGGTCATTTTTCCCTGGATTGGATATCTGTTGGAAATTCAGTTAGGCAGTTTCAACCGATTCTTCTCAACCACAGTCTCCGTAACTGAGGCCTTCATGGATAAATCAAGAAGGTTATTTTCAGCGACTGCTGTTTATTCTGATCATATTCATAGCTGGTGATCCATGTTAATTTGCAAATGGACAGATAAAGACAGAAAGTTTCCTATATTAAGTACATTTTTGTCTCAATAAACTGGATAAAATGTTAAAATCACATCTTCACAATGATTCATATTATATGTTGATGACATAGTCATGAATTTAATATTATTTCACTATTTCTAAAATTTCATTAAGTGTATGTGTTTCTTCTTTTTTCTTCTTTAATTAAAACAAGCAAAACCTATAATTTTTTACAGTTATATTTTAAGTTTTAATTTGTTTTTTCTGTCCTCAAAGTAACACTTTCCATTCTGTTTTCTCTTTCCAGTCTTGTAAAATAATTTTAACAAACAAAAGCCAGTTCCTGTATAATGTCATCCTATAGGAAGTGACATCATTTTGGAGGGAAATCAACAGCAGCGCAAATATCGGTGAGTATTTAGCGGTGGATTTGATGAATTCTGTAATATGTTTTGGTGTTAGTTGGTTTATTTCGCTTGCAATAGAATTTGATACTGTCAAAATATCTAAAGATGGTTAAAAATCGAAATGATTAGGTTGACATGTGTAACGGTGAACAGATAGTAAGAGCTGTGCGAGTAAACCTCACCCCTTAGGCCCCGATCAACCTGAATTCACATTAATTAAAGTTTACATGCATAACAGGATACTCGAATAATACTGCTTAATTTACTTTGTTAAAATGAGCTAAATCAGCACAAGTTCTGAACATTTTGTTATAAGTTGTGAACATAATTTCATTATGTGTATTTGTAAAATGGATCAGGAGAATACATTTTAATAATTAATTTAAATTGTAATTAAAACTGAACCTATAAAGTGTTGTTTTATGGGTTTTTGGAGTAAAAGTAAAGGCTTGTCAGTGTTTAATGCTCAATCTCGAATTCTCTATGTTAATGAGTTTTTATGGCTACTCATCCCATGCATTATATATATTATGTAAAGGTTTAACATGTTTAAAATGTTTAATGCGCCATTGGTACCTAGTAGTTAATTAAAAGAATTTAATTTGGATTTTTATTATTTTCACTTAATTTAGTACTACACAAGATATTTAAACAAAACATTTGTTTAAATTGTACAAAACTGTGAAAAGTTCCTCAAATTTAATTTGATTAGCTTAACCAATTTTTATTTTATTTGATTTTATTTATAGAATGGCCCAACTGGTTTAGATGTGCAGTGCTAGTCTGTTACTGGCACAAGCTGGTTAAGATGGTTATTGTTGCAAGTAGCAGGCCTGCATACCGTAACTACCAAAATGATGGATTTAACTGGTCATTTAAGCTGGTCACAAGCATGTGTTACTCAGCCGAGTGAAGCATTACAGTAGTTGATTAGACGCTGATTCTCTTAGACATAAACAGACCATACAAGCTGATCTTAGTCTCTGTCGTGCATTTTTCAAACTTCACCAGTTTTCAGGTTTTTATAAACATCTGCATCAGATGTCCCATGAGGGCAGGGATGTCCAGGAAAGACCAGAACACACACATTCACACACACACTCCACTTGGCGTGGCCGCCCCCCTTTCCATGCTTCCTTCCGCCTGAGTTTCCATAGCAGCATGCAACGGCCAATCAGATGGCAGGACAGTAGCGCAGACTGGCAGATTTGAGCGCCTGACGCTGACAGGGCCCGTCACCGTGGAAACCCCCCCAGGCACTGTAGCAGTGGGGGTGTGTGTGTGTGGGGGGGGGGTGTTAGTGAGTGTGTGTGTTGTCTGGGTGAGCTGGATGCTAAATGGCCTGCTGTCTGTCAGAGCGTTCCCATCATCCTTTGCACGAGTTCAGTGTTTTTAGTGTCACAATGAGCTTCTGAGTGACATTTCACATAGTGAACAATATTTATGTAAGTAGTTCTGAATCATTCTGTAAATGTGTCTCGACGTGTGTATTTGATGAATTGGTGAATCTTATGAAACCTGTCAATATCTTGTCTAGCTCATGCTTCACCCCCCAAAATACAAAGAAATTTAGAGAATAAGAATAATTTTCTTATTTTAAAGACCATTCAGGTCAATATTTTCATGAGGGCTAAACATTTTCCATAATGCAAAAATAAACTTCTAAAATTATAATGATTATTTTTTAAACGATCATATTACAGTAGTTTGGACTGTAATACAGTAAACAATAACATAATTAGAACCTAATGACAATCATCATGAGAATAACGGGAATTATAAGATAATACAAATAAATAAAAATGCAAAACATTTTCAAATGATGGAACTGGGAATTTGGTAATTCAAATATGAAGCCTATTTAATTTCTAGGGACATTAAAGATATTTTCTCTTTACATTTGTATTACTATCTAAAAATATGTCATTCTCATTACTGTAATTTTGAAAGAAATGTATATATAGATGTGTGTCTGCGTGTGTGTGCATGCATGCGTGAGGTAGTGAGTGTGTGTGTGTGTGTGTGTTGCCCACACGGCTATGGAACAGACTATACTGGCTATTCATTACAAGATACTTCTTATCAGATTCAAAGCCCTCCAAGGTCTTGCCCCCGTATATTTGTCGGAGATGTCAATAATGTCAGTTTTTCAGGTGATCGAGGCATCGTGCCGTTCCACCGGTGTTGCTCATACACTGCGCTCGTCTCTCTCTGCCAGGATCGCTCTCAGCTCATCCCTCTCTCTCTGTCATTCCCTGTACATCTCCTCAGCTCTATAAGTTCACTCTATATCGCTTCCCTGCATTAATTCAACTCGGCTTCATTAAACCTGACCACTGGAGAATAAGAGTCGTTCTGTTTCTGGCCCTGAACAGCACGCTGTGTGTGTGTCCCTCAGTCTGAGTGTGAGGAAGACCGAATTAGTGTTTGCATTTATGTGAGGATTGAGAAAATAATTCATGTGGATACAGTAGGAATGTGTGCTTGAGTGTGTGTGTTTGGCTCTTGGCAGCTCATTACAGCGCAGCAGGTAATTGGCCAGACAGGTTGCCCCAAGGAACCCTGGGAACAGAGCTGGGGGGCAGGAAATGAGCAGTGACCGCAGCAGACCACTCGAACACGAGTGTGTGTGTGTGTGTGCAGGAGTGTCATGACCGCGCTGTTAATCGTACGGTTAGCGTTCACTAACCCGAGTGCAGCCGCCGCAGTGACCACTAACAGACCTGTCTGCCAGACACACATGCATATTATACTGTCTTAAAAATGCGCACACACTGTTGTAGAAATCAATTTTGCACTAATGTTCAGTTGGCTTGTGGTGTAACGGCACACACAAATTATGATTCAGTAAGTACCTCAGTTTTGAAGTCACGGCTCGTTCAGCAGGGGGAAAACACGATATAAAATTGCTCCTTTTCTTCTTAATTAAATAGTGCTTTACTGAACAAACTGTCTTTAAATAAATATCTGTTAATACTATAAAAACTCTTTTCTGCAGTTTGTGTTGCTGTTGTAAATGTGGGAAGAGATTTGAAGCACTATTTACTTAAAATATAATTAACTTAATTATTGCGCTCACATTTTATTGTCTGTTAGGCGCTTCTTTAGTAAAGTCTGTTTAAAGGAGACTCGCTTGCTCTCAGAATGATCCTTTATATACAAAATGGAAATACTGGTGTGA
The DNA here is from genome assembly GCF_051911475.1 of Siphateles boraxobius. Classification (NCBI taxonomy): domain Eukaryota; kingdom Metazoa; phylum Chordata; class Actinopteri; order Cypriniformes; family Leuciscidae; genus Siphateles; species Siphateles boraxobius. The sequence goes on along the minus strand of NW_027509208.1, from coordinate 39,120,896 downwards.
CTTTCTAACATTTACAGATAAAAATACAACCATGAGTTGTAAGTTATGCTTGGATTGTGCACTTTTCCCACAGAAGCTCACTATGTCCTACGTTTCAGATGTGTTCGCAACATCAAAGTGTACCGATATAAACCGGGGCTGCGTCCGAAATCGCATACTCTAGTCTAATGAATAAGTAATTACTTCACAAGCGCTAATAAAGCATGTAGTATGGGTGTAATCAGGATGTGCTACATTCGCCATGTTGTCGTTATCATGTGACCTGTGTCAGTTGCGTCGCTTCAATGCCATTCATAAATCCTCTCCCGTGGCCTCATGGGATAGTAAAGTGTCCATCATATGCACACTTCAGAATCTCACCGGAAGAAGTAGGTCATCCGTGTAATTTTTGCCTGATCTTTGAGTACTGTGAATTCAGACATACTTCTTTTGTCACATACTGCTTTTCGTCTTCTGTATAGTAGGGAAGTGATTATAGATGCAGCTGTGCAGGGGTTAAAATAACACTGCATTCGTTTGCGTGTCGAACCAAAAGACACTTAGTGTGTGATGTAGAGCATTATTGTTTGTCACAGTGCGCTGTATATTGTGTTGTGCGCTTCTTCAGCTACTTGTATATTTCTCTTCTCATGAAAGAGCTTGAGGGTCATTCACACTGACGTCGATTTGCAGCGACAAAACCACTGGAAGTCATTCGTTTTCAAAGAGTTGGCGATTTGAGGTGACGTGAGCGACAGCAAATGTTAGCGCAGCAACAAAGATGAGCTAACTGTAGTTTAAGCAAATAAATGTTGATGAGATTTGGCAACTGTAAATGGGAGTTAACATGATCTGATGCAGATACCGCAGTTGAGCAGGAACAGCTACTTAAAAGCAGTAGATCCAAAACTTCCTACATTTTAATTGCTGCCCAATAGCTTTTATCCAAGGAGATCTTTTGGTTTGTCTTGACTTCTTTAGTGAGTCTGCTTGATTGTGATTGTTTTTATTAAATATTTCATTTGTTGTGAAAAAGGCTTTAACAACAACACAATTCCAGTGTAAAATATACACTATTCAAAAGTCAGTATGATTTTAAAGAAAGAAAGTACTTTTATTCGTCAAGGAAGCATTCAATTGATCAAAAAGGACAAAAAAATCCACTTTTTAAATAAATGCTGTTCTTTCGAACTTTCTATTCATCAAAGAATCCTGATAAAAATGCATCACAGTTTCCACAAAAATATTAATCAGCACAACTTTTTCAACATTGATAAGAATGTTTCTTGAGCAGCAAATCATCATATTATACTGATTTCTGAAGGATCATGTGACACTGAAGACTGGAGTGATGATGCTGAAAATTCAGCTTTGCATCGCTGGATGTGTTTTTGATCAAATAAATGAAGCCGTGTTGAGAATAAGAGACTTCTTTCAAACACATTTTAAAAAAATCTTACCAACCCCAAACTTTTGAAGTGTACATTTGTGGATGAATCTTATAATGAAATGTCTGAGTCATAGTTCACTAAAAAGTAATGAAAACAACAAGTTGCATTTTTCAAAAAGAAATGAAGCACCATTAGCATATTTTGCACTATGGTGCCATTAAATTTTCATATATTATATGCAAAGCTCTCATTCTCATTTCTGTAATACAGTATGGACACAATTACATAAAAAATCAGGCATAAAAAGGCAGTATGATGAATATTTACAATATTACTTATACAAATTAATAATTTTCTCATTGCATTAATGAGAATGAGATTTTTTTTCACATTAAATTAATGAAAATGGCCATTTTCTGTATTACAGTTATGGTCGGTTTCTGATTTTGGTCTGAATCAAATTGAATTCAGGAGATTCAGTTTTCATGTGACCCTTTGGCCCAGTTGAGCATACTAACATCATTTGAACTGTAGTTTATTTCTTTTTTTTGGGCAATATGTTCTTTGAAAATATCACAGTACAACTTGTTAATGTTGAGAATGCATCATTAATAAATATATAATATTTAGTGTTTGTACCTTGTTTGCTACAGCAGGTGGTCTGAAATTGCAATACTAATAATGGAACATGACTTTATTGACTGGCATGTAAAGTTTCAGTTATATGTGTAAATATTCAGATGGCCTGTGAGAAATACCTGCTCAGATGTTGAATACGCATCTGAAACTATCAGAGTACAACTACATATTTAGTTGTTTTATTTCTTGCTTTGAAACCAGTGTAAAGTGCTCTGAAACGCCTTCAGGCATGTGATATGAAGGTCAGGGAGGTGTAGAACTGAAAACAGCTAAAAAACTTGATAACAATAAACCAATGTCAGCTCTTTAGAAATGTTATGAAGGGTCTTTGGTCTATTGCAGGTCATTATTAAACCGCTTCTAATTATCTGGCCTGTTTATGTCTCACATTGAATCGGAGAGTGACGTGTGAAGTTATGCGGCGGTGAAAATGAGATGATAGCGCCGCTGAGAGACTGCGGAGGGTGACGGCTTCACATTTAATGAAGTTGAACGGCTCTCGCCCCGGGTCATTTGACTGGGTCATTGTGCTCGTATGTTAATGTGGTTAATTAATGGGAGTGTGAGAGTAGCTGCTCTCCTGTGTGTGTATGTGTGTGGGATATATATCCTGGGGCAATGAGGTCGAGCTGTAGTTTTGGGAATGACTGGTGGTGAGTAGTTAAACTCAGACAGAGTCTTGGCTTAAATTAATGCATTCTGTGTGTGAATGTGTGTGTGTCCTTTTCCACTAGTAATGAGAGTTCCAGTTTTTCAACAGTGCATTGTTAGAATTCAATCCTTAGTTCATTGGCCAGAAAAATAATAGCTTTAAAAAAAAAAATTAAAAAAACTTTTTCAAGTAAAACACAACGTTTAAATGTATTTATTTGTTTTATTTATATTTGTATTTTTAAAATATCTATTTTTAAAAAATATTTAAGGCTTTTAATTTTATTCTGATTTCATTGAATCCTTAGTTTATTTGCCAGACAAAATAATGTTTTTAAAGAATACTTTTTCCAAGTACAGCACTTTTAACATGATTTTTAAATGTATTAATTAGTTAATCTTATCTATATTTTTTAAATATATTTAAGGCTTTTAATTTTATTTAGATTTTATTGAATCCTTAGTTTATTGGCCATACAAAAAAGAATACTTTTAAAGAATACTTTTTAAAGTAAAACACTTTTTGATTTTTTGAATGTATGTTTAGTTTATTTTTAGGCACTTATATATTTAAAATATTTATCTAGAAATATTTGAATATACATTTTATTGAATCCTTAGTTTATCGGCTATAAAAAATAATATCTTTTTAAAAGAATACTTGTATGTATTTTTTATGTATTCATATCTATCTATATTTTTATTAATATTTTAATGCTTATAATTCTATTTTCATTTTTAAATCCTTAGTTTACTGGACAAATAGAACATCTATTTTGAGAATATTTTAGATGTATTTTTCATATTACTGATTTTTTTAAATAATATTTATATATCTAGGCCTATATTTTATTTTGGAAACATTTTTAATACTTTTACTTAAGCACTGATAATGATGCGTCGTTCACAGCAATGTTTAAACCTGAGGAGATCATGTTTGACTACCCTAATCCTAAAGACCTTCGGGTTAATCAAATATACTGATCTGTTTATAGAGTAAATTCATTTGTTGATTTTAGTTGGTCTCTATCACTTTAAGACTCAAATGCAAATGATTTAAATACAAAGAGTTTCATTTCACTTAGTAATTGCAAAACTAATGTTACTGTTTTCAATCAGGTTTGCGGGAACTTCCCTCTGCCATCCGTAGGTCAGCAAAACGGATGGTCCGGCAGTGGTTGAACCAAGGTTTGCTGTGTCAAGCTAGTTGGGACAGACTCTGCACATTAACCTGGGATAGAACAGTGTTAAACAATAAACAATGACATATATCAGCTTTAAAGGAAGCAGGTAAGTGAAATACTCACACACATGTACATTAAGCTAATAAATCACAATTCGGATGCACCCCCAAAAACACACACACACACACACACACACACACACAGACACAGACACACACACACAGACACAGACACAGACACACACACACACACACACACACACACACAGACACAGACACACACACACACACACACACACACACACACACACACACACACACACACACACACACACACACACACACACACGACCTGTCTTGAGTTTGCTAATATTGCTAAGTGCTGTACAAAAATCCGCTTTCGATGTGTCCACCCGGATGCTTCATGCAGAATTCCTGTGCGTGTGTGTGTGGGAGACAGATGAAGAGTGACAGGTTGGGTAGATTGGCCCATGAGCAGTAGTCGCCTGTGGCACTGACATCACACACACATACAACACGCTCACCCTGACTGTGGGCGATTGTGTGTGTCGAGTGGAAGGATTCGCCACCACACCAAAAAACCACATAATGAAGCTTGACACTGCTGTCGGGGAGGGGGAGGAGTCTACATGTTTTGGACACGCCCACTGGTGTACTGAGAGGGAGGGGCCTCACTTAGACCTGCCCACTGACACACTGTATCTGATAACTATTGCAGTGCTGTTGTTCATAGGCCTATTTTATGCAAACCCCATGAATTGTCATTTGGGGCCCATTTTACGCCCGTATTCTGCTGGTTTTCTGAGTGAAATTGTAAAAGACCTAATTGAAGCTGATTCAGACGAAGAATTATTTTTATTTAAGGTTACAAATACAAACATTTTTTTTCTTTGAAATAAGGCGCACTGATGAATCGTTCCCAATAAAACCTGGAACATGTATGAGGTATGTATGAATGGGATGAATATTGATGATTCATTTTGGCTCTAATCTTTCCGTGTGCTACAAACATGAATGATGCCTCCAATTGTGCAGCTTGATGTGGATGTGAAATTATTTTTCTATGCGACTCTAAAGTTGTTTTCAGCCGATAGATGATAAAACAGCTGAAAATATAGCATATGTGCCATAGACTTACTTAGGAGGAACCAGTGCTACATCATAGAGACTTTAAATAACAACCCAGAAACCCATAGCTACTGCATAGCTACATGCTACAGCATAAAACATGCAGAATACCTTAACAGCTGCATAGCAACTCCTTAGCGACCACTCATAACACTATGTCAAGTACATAGAAATAGAAAATAACACTCAGAACACCTTAGCTACTGCATAGCAACACCCTAGAAACCATTCAGAACACCATGGAAAGCACATAGAAATACATTCTAACCCTCAGAACACCTTAGCTACTGCATAGCAACACCCTAGAAACCATTCGAACACCATGGCAAGCACATAGAAATACATTCTAACCCTCAGAACACCTTAGCTACTGCATGGCAACACCCTAGAAACCATTCAGAACACCATGGCAAGCACATAGAAATACATTTTAACCCTCAGAACACCTTAGCTACTGCATAGCAACACCCTAGCAACCCATCAGAACACCTTTGCAACCATATATAAGTACATAACACTGAAAACACATTAGCAACTTCATAGCCACACCTTGGCAACCACATAGTGACATACAAAAAACACTCAGAACACCTAAGCTACTGCATATCAACACCATGGCAACCACTCAGAACACCATGGTAAGCATTCAGAAATACAATATAACCCTCAGAACACCTAAGCTACTACATAGCAACACCCTGGCAGCCAATCAGAACACCTGCAACCAAATAGCACCATACTATATAACACTGAGAACACATTAGCAACTGCATAGAAACACCCTGGCATCATGGCATCGAGTTTGAGTCAAGTAAAATAAAATGTAACCTAGTAGTTTGTTGGTTGCTTAACCCACTTGACCCAGAATGCAGTGTCTCCTTAGTTATATGATCTCCGTGGATACAGTGGCAGATGTTCTCATGATTATCGCTGAGGTCGTCATAAATAAGGAGAAAGAGAAAGGTGGAGGAAGGAGCGAATTAGGTAAAGAAGAAGAGAGTGAGGCAGAGGTTGCATGTAGTGCCTGAAACTCGTCCCTGAGCCGAGTTCGAGGCGTCGTGTAAAACCCCTGTCACAGCATCACTGGGAAATACATGGCAAACACACGCACTCTCACAATCCGCTGATCAGAGCCCACAGACGTGGCCAATTTGCACTTCTAAGCATCTGCCTTAAACCACAGTGTGTGTGTGTGTGTGCATTTTAAAACTGCAGAAATGTACCTGTTAACCTGTTTGACACATCAAAGCGCTTCTCTAATAGCTAAACATTTAGCTTCTGAAATTAGAGTGAACAGCTATCGTAGGGTCTGGATTCAGATATCAGCTGCTGGCCATTCAGACAAACACACGTATTACATGACTGCTTAAAGCATCCGCGCACCAGGCCCTTCACGGCAGTTTAATGCTAAATTAAAGCAATAGTTCACCCCAAAATGAACATTTAGTCATCATTTACTCGCTCTCATGTGCCATTCTAAATTATTTGACTATCTTTCTTCTGCAAAACACCAAAGGGGAACATACGGCTGTTTTACATGCTTTTTTCCATGTACTTATACAATCAATGGGAATTGGAACTTGCAAATATCAAAAAAGTGGTCTGAAATCTTTAAAGTGGTCTACATGACTCATGCAATAGTTGCAATGTTTTTGCCACACAAAGCTGTTGTATAAGTCTTATAATATTTAATTTGAATGCACTATTTTATGACACATGTTTTACTTGGATGTAAACACATCAGGTTTTCTAATGTTGTGTTTAGACTGAGAAAGATATGTGTTTGGAACAAAGGGTGAATAATGTTGGGTGAATCATCTCTTTAAGAACACACAAGACCTTATTTTCTATCTTTTAAAATACATTTTGTGTATAACTATCTTTCTTCTGTATTCTATCCTGCATCCTTTTATCCCTATTTTATACAGGTGGTTATTTTTATTTATATGCATTTATGTATGTTGAATCATAATTTTGACACTGTGAAGTGTACACATTATCTTTCAAAAGCTTGGGGTCAGTGAGATTTTTTTTTAATTTATAGATTTATTTAGTAAGGATACAGTAAATTGATTAAAAGTGACAGTAACAACATTAAATGTGTAACAAAAGATTTTCTTCCAACATTGATCATAAGAAATGTTTCTTGAGCTGCAAATCAGCATATTAATATGACAATATAATATTTTTGAAGGATCACGTGACACTGATGACTGAAGTAATGATGCTGAAAATTCAGCTTTGATCGCAGGAATTAAAAGAAGCATGATGGATATATTGGGATTTTCAACCTCATAATTTTGTTGTGTTGGTTAATTGATTCGTGAATCAAAGCCTAAATTTGTTCAAAATATACTGATTCACGTCATAGAGAACTAGGGAACAGAATAAGATCTCATCATACAGCGATCAGTCTAACCAAAACCTGACCGCATCCCGTCATCCAAACATCTATGATGCTGTGCATATTCGTTTTGTTCTCCCCGGTTTTCTCTCAAACCACCCAAAGCGAGCCGGACAGATTGAGTCCAAACGCTTGCGCTGAGGCCTTTAAACGGTTACCTGTGCTCAACACAAAGGCACCAGACTAATCGACACAGACAGCAAGAAAATAGGATCTGTCTTAGAACATCTCTCTTCCACCGGCTCCCTCTCTTCCTCTCCTTCTTTTCTTCGGACGGATGAAAGGCCATCATTCCATCATGTGTGGTTAGCGTTTTCTTCGTAGCCTGAAGTGAAACAGGAAGTTCTTAACTGTTCAGTGGCTTTTGCTTGAGGCAAGGTTCTACCCTGTACTCTCTTTCACTGTCTCTCGCTTTCTTCCCCCACCCTCTAAAACACACACACACACACACACACACACACACACACACACACACACACACACACACACACACACACACACACACACACACACACACACACACACACACACACACACACACACACACACACACACACACACACACACACACACACACACACACACACACACACACACTTCTGTTCGTTGGGCATCTGCCTTCATAACCATCTATGCTTAATACAGCACGGCTCAGTAGGACCTGCTTCACTCGCTGTTGTTAAACTCCGAAATGTAGATGTTTTTAGTTAAAAACACAGCTGTGATTTTATAGAAAAAAATATTTGGATATCATTACATTTGATAACAAAATATCAAAGCAAGTGTCATCAGTGTTAAAACTCTGCAGGAGCTTTTCTCAGAACTAATTTCACTTTTCTGAGACGCTTTTTTCCAACTCATCTCGAGGTCATTTTTAGTGCATGTATGAAGTCAAAATTTCCCTCAAATTTCACAGTGATTGTGATTTTCTGATTTCCTAATAAGACTTTGTTTCTGGATCAATGTATTTTTTATTATTCCTGAAGCAACATTTCCTATTAACCAATCAGATTTTAGGGTTTGGTCTTACGGGGCTCCATTAATATTCCTATGAACCTGTAATTAAAAAAAAAAAAAAAAAAATTAATAGTAGTTTATATAGTAGTTAGTCCTACTTGCCAACATTTGGAAACCAGAAACATTTTGTTTTAACTGTGTGTGTATTTTGTATATTATTTATTATATTTATAATTTAGTTCAGCTTTAATTAAATTAGAACAATTGTTAATAGTTTTAGTTGTGGTTAGCAATAACAACAGTGGTGATTTGGGTATCCAAATTTTGAGTTTTGATATGATTGATGGACGGACAGATGGACAGATGGATGGATGGATGGATGGATGGATGGATAGATAGATAGATAGATGCATGGATGGATGTTTGAATTGAGGGATAGGTAGGTAGAGACAGGCAGACAGACCTATTTTACCTTAAATGTTGAAAATGGACATCCTCTAGTCCTCTAGTCTCAGACACAATTATGAAAAAAAGAGAGTGTGATAAATATGAAAATGATTGTGTCAAACAGTAGTGTAAAAGAAACAATAAAAGACAGATAAGAAAATTGCAAAATTGTTAAAGGGAGTGGAGGCCACAGGGTGTAGAAAAGCAGGAGGAGAGAGAAAGTGTGTGTGTGTGTGTGTGTGTGTAGCTGCATTGAGATTCTTGGCCTGTATCTGTTGGCAGTGGGCTGTGAGCTGAGATCTGCTGCATAATTGTGAAACCACAGGGACTGCAGCTCTGACCAGCCTGTCAAAACATCATGACAATCGTCCCTCACTGCACAGCACAGGCCAGAGAGAGAGACAGGAAGAGGGTGTCAGCGTTTTGACTGATATACCAGCTGAGAAGTTATAATTACGATCTCTATCTGACATTTGTAATCTAGGTGCGCGCACACACACACACACACAGATCGTGTGGACTGTGGTTCTGGGGAGCTTGTGGGGGTGTGCTGGTCTGTACGCGAGTGCTTTAGCTGCTAGGCTGGGTAGTGATTCCACGCCGTTGCGTTTTGAGGCTAATTAGTTTGGATATTAACGGGACGAAACCCCAAGCAGCTTCTAAATGTCACCCGCTCTCCCCACAGACACAAACACACGCCGGTTCACGCTCTTTGCCCCATTCCACCGCCCCCCAGAAAAGCGCCGCGGGGAAAACCAAGAAAAAGCCAAGAAGAAGCGTCGGCGCCGGGTCACGGCAACGTGCGGAATAGCAAACCCGTGTCACTGCACTCGGAAGACTCGGACTGCTGTTTTTTTTGTTTTTTTTTCACTAACCACACATACATCATTTTCTTAAATATACATACTTTTAACATGCATGCATGCATATGTGAGTTTGTTCTGAATACAGTGTATTAGCCTTAGCCAATTACAGTGACCTTAGCCATGAAAAGTAAAAGAAATAAGCACAAATGTCAGGACATGTCAAAACACCTCCAGGGCCCAGAAAACACCTCCAGGTGGATTTTCCCCAGAAATCAAATTCCTGGATTGTCTTTGATGTGTTGAGAAATCACTTTCTGCCAAAGAATCACAGTGTGAAGCCCAAAACACTTCACAATGAATCTGAACATATTGCTATTGTATGCATCAATATTGATAAATACATAGACAAATGTCTATCTATCTATCTATCTATCTATCTATCTATCTATCTATCTATCTATCTATCTATCTATCTATCTATCTATCTATCTATCTATCTATCTATCTATCTATCTATCTATCTATCTATCTATCCAGAATTAATGGCACCCCTGGTAAATATGTAAAAAAATGGCTGTAAAAAATAAATCTGTATTGTTTATCCTTTTGATCTTTCATTCAAAAAAATTGCAAAAATCTAACCTTTTCATTGAAGTAAAATAATTGAAAGTAGGGGGTAATTCACATTATGAAATAAATACTTTTCTCCAAAACACTCTGGCCATAATTATTGGCTCCCTGTTATTAAAGGGATAGTTCACCCAAAAATGAAAATTCTGTCAGTATTTACTCTCCCTCATGTTGTTCAACCCCGTAAGACCTTCGTTAATCTTCGGGACACGAATTAAGATATTTTTGATGAAATCTGAGAGCTGAATCACTCCTCCACAGGCTTCTAAGGGTTTGATACTTGCCAGCCACGAAAAGTTATTAAAGACATCGTTAAAATAGTCCAAGTGACTACAGTGGCTCAAAAGTTTATCAAGCCACGAGAATAATTTTTGTGCGCAAAAACAAACAAAAATAACGACTTTATTTCAACTATTCATTTCCTTCTCTGTGGGCCTCTAGTCAGTTAACGTAGTGTGATTGCGTAGAGCTACGTCACACGTAGGCTCACTATTGGCCGACGCTGGTCATGTGTGTGATGCGTGTGACGTACAACACAGAAGCGCTGCCTTTTGCCAAGATAACAGCTCTGAGTTGTCTCCTATAATGCCTGATGAGTTTGGAGAACTACTGACTAGAGATCAGAGATCCTTCTTTTATACAGAATCTCTCCAGATCCTTCAGATTCACAAGTTCATGTTGGTGCTTCAGTTCGCCCCACTCATTTTCTATAGAGTTCAGTTTAGGGGACCGGCACGGTCATGGCAGAAGCTTCATTTTGTGCTCAGTTACCCATTTTTGTGCTGATTTTGATGTTTGTTTTGGACCGTTGTCCTTATGGAAGATCCAAACACGGCCCATTATATGATTTCTAGCAGAGGCCGTCAGGTTTTATCTGTTGGTATTTGCTAGAATCCATAATGTATCTGAACAGGAGGACCTCCAGCAAAAAAAAGGCCCACAACGACCGTAGGCACAGGGTACTTTTTATCCCTGTTTGCACCAAACACATCTGGTGGGTTTACTGCCAAAAAGCTCTTTTTTTAGTTTCATCTGACCATGAAACAAAATCTGACCATATTCTTTGGTTTTACTCATTGTGATGGATGATTAAAGGAATTTGGCCTTTGTGTTTCCTCATATTTAAACTCCTGTGAAACAAGAAGTCATAGCTTCTTGTCACCCTAGTCACCCTGGTGTGCTAAAAAAAGGGTAAATATTAATGGGAATATACTTCAGAGATATTTTACTCGTAAAATAATCTAGGGGTGCCATTAATTGTGGCCAACGTGTTTTGTAGAAAAACATTTATTTCATAATGTGATTTCCCCCCCACTTTCAATTCTTTTACTTCAATGAAAGGTTAGATTTTTGCACTCTTTTTGAATGAAAGATAAAAAGGATAAACAATGCAGATTTATTTTTTACAGGCATTTTTGATCATATCTATCTATCTGTCTGTCTGTCTGTCTGTCTTCAATATAAGCCCTATAAATCTTCAAATATTAAGTCTTTTAATATTTCAAACATGGCTTTGTCAAGTCACCATTTCGACAAATTTTCTATTAAAAAAACATTTACTTGATTTCAATTTAATTCACTTTATTTTAATTATACTTCATATTTAATTTTAATTACCAATTATGCATCCTGGTTGCTTTACCTAATTTCTAATTCAATTCAAATTCTGGAACTGAACTGACATTTTAAAAGACATTCTCAGTTCAAATCTGAATGGCACACGCTGAATGATTTCGCTCGCTTTATTTCCCTTGACTTCATTTAGAAAAAAAAATTTTTTATTTACATATGTGTGAATGGATTGCTTGGAATTATATTTTTTATATATTTGACGTCTGACTCAAAAGCAGCTCATTGTGGCATAAAGATGCTCTCAATACCATGAATAAGACTTTTAAACACAGATTGCTGTACGCCATGCTTGTTTGTGGGCAAGTTACAGAGTAGCAGTCACTTACAGTAGTTTGGCTTTGGAAAAGCGATATGTGGCGACAGAGATGAAGGTGACGAGAGAGAGCGAATGCAGGAAACCCTGAGACACTGTTAGCATGTGAATGCACTGCTGTAACAGACATAAAGACTCTGTGTCTGTGTGCATAAGTTATTTTGATATATTGAGGTTGGAGATAGAGAAAGAGCGTTTGACACAGAGGTCACCTTCATCTCATCTGGGGAAATCGTCTTCACAGGGATCCTCTGCAGCAAGGGATTGTGGGTGTTGTGGCCATCCAGAATACTGAATGTACCAGCACAAACCTTGAAACGCTCCTAGAGGAAAGTGTTATTGCTCAAAGGTTGCTCTTTCACATATCAGAAAACTTTAAGTTAAAGTTTCATTTTAAGGATCAACTTTGTCCAAAGATGTTTCTCCTACCTGGCTCAAATTGTTGAAATACAGAAAGAGTACATGTAAGATTAAAAATGAAACTGGAATATCTTGTGTTTTTCGAATAGCAGAGAAATTTCACATGTTTCTCCCAAGAAAAAAAACACACTGATCTTAGATGCAACTCCTCTAGAGTTTGAAAAGAGTTCACCTTTGAAACTTTACCTGGACTCTAGATATCCGGACTAGTTGCACAGTCAGAATTAAAAGTCACATGTAACCACAATCGGAATGAATTGGCCAAACCGGATGTAAATTTCACTTCGGATTGTAAGGTTCATTGAATTGTTCGGTTCATTTTGACCTGGAGAGGATTTTCTTTCATTATGCCATTGGACTAAAACTTACTGACTGTACTCACCCAGGGTTTAACTACTTACCCAAAATTATTTGAGAATTTTTGTGAATTTTCCACCTTGTGGTCTTCCCGGTCAAAAATGACTGGCCTACATTCCTAAAATTCTTATTAATCTCTCATTACTGTATATTACCAACAAATATTGGATTCAATATTTTTGTCAACTTTGTTTGTTTTTTTCAGTTAGCACAGGTTTTGTATTTCTTTTTGGATCTGATTGATCATAAAAAAAAACATTATTTGTGGGTAATTTTTGCCATATTGAATACAATTTAAAAAATATTCGTAATAATTTATCACACTACCCTGAAAGCACACGTACATCTCAGAGATGCCTATTTGATGTGCGTTTACATCTGGAAGATTTTTGTTGAGGAGTATCTGCAATACGTCTCTAGGACACTTCCTGTCAGATGTTAAATAGACATTTAGAAAATATGGATGTTTATGATTTAGAATGTATGTAAAACTGACATATTAAAGACGTTTGTACACGGCACATGCTTTCCAGCTGAAGCGCTCTTTAACAGACATCTTGCGGATGTATTTGTGCTATCTTTAGTGTTTAACCAGGAAGTTTGTTTCGAAATGCTTTTATCTTTTACAAAATGGCACAAAGTCACACTTGTGGTGTTCCCGGTCAAAAATGACCGTCTTGCACAAATTACCTTCTAAATATCTCGTTATGCTACTGTATATAATCACCAAATATTGGATTCAATCTTTTTGAAACTTGTTTTCTTTCAATTAGGACAGGTTTTGATTTTGTTTTTAAACTGACTGATTGTAGGCCTGTGCTTATGAATACCAAAACTGTATGTTCTCTGCATGTACAGTGACTTAGAAATGGTGTAATGACGTACTGTATGACGCACAGAACAAGCTGTTGTTGATGTTGAATTTAGTGTCATAAATGACTGTCATGTCAGTCTGAAATTCTCCTGCCACTCACACATCGTGAAGTGTTTCAGGACAACTTCCCGTTAGTCCTTGCTTTGGGCTCTCAAACACAGAGCCTTGGTTTGTGCTTGATAAATATAAGCAGCATGGCACAAGGCATCATGTGCTCCTCTTCTCCTAATCAGGACCCGAAGTAGATTAATGTTAAGTCTGCTTTTTAAAACAAAGTAAAGAAGAAATGGTAGGAGGACATTTTTCTTGCAGTGAGCGTATGTCTTAAGATCAAATCCGATATGAGTCTTGTGGCATATATACACGCACATCAACCCAATCATTTTATTTAGCGTTCATGTAAACACTATGGTCTGACTCATCAATCTAATCGATTTCATTCTGATTTAAACAAAATGTGTCCATGTAAACGTAGATAATGTCTCAGACTGTACTCTAAACCCTGAAATCAAAGCTTAATATGAACTCAAACATTTCAAGTTAAATGGCACAAGATTTTCCATTTTATGTTTTATAGCTTACTGTATTTCAGCAATTTCAGTCTGTTGAGAAACACTTGAGAAGCAGGAGATTTAAATTTTCTAGTCTTAGTTTACTCTCCATAAAATCTCATTTCTGTCGAGGAGCAACAAGTGAGACATTAAAGAGATCTTGTGTGTGGTTTGACTTTCCTGTGGACACACACCCACATTCTGTCTTACTGTGTGTGTGTGTGTGTGTGTGTGTGTGTGTGTGTGTGTGTGTGTGTGTGTGTGTGTGTGTGTGTGTGTGTGTGTGTGTGTGTGTGTGTGTGTGTGTGTGTGTGTGTGTGTGTGTGCGTGTGTGTGTGTTTGTGTGTGTGTGTGTGCGTGTGTGTGTGTTCGCACTGTGTGCTGTTTAGATATTGTAGATCGGTGGGTTTTATAAGCTTGGAATATAAACACAGATCTTGTGGTTTGTTTTTATTTGCGAGAACGACGGATGATGAAATGATATCATAAAAGTGCCGGTGTGTGTGTGTGTTAGAGAGTGTGTGAGGCAACGATCAGAGCTGGAATGGCTGTTTGTATTAATATTCCCTCAGGTGTGAAAGAGAAGAGATAAAATCAGATGTGGCTCTGATGTTACGCCTCCTGATAAACTGATATAATTAAAAATAAATATAAACCTTCTATTTCCCTCCGTGCCGCAGGCCATGGAAGTGTGAGGTAGATTTCCTTTGAATGCAGGGATGGTAATTTCTCTAAAATCATCAAATCTGACAACAAAGAAATGAAGATCTCCAGCGCTGCACACATGTTTCTCTCTCTCTCTCTCTCTCTCTCTCTCTCTCTCTCTCTTTCACAGTTACTTTTCTCTCTCACACACGCTCTCAAACATTCACAGAAGCCTTGAAACGCTTTCATATTGGGCTATAAAATCACAGCTCTTAAAATTAGGGCCCCCCCCCCCCCCCCCCCCCCCCAAAACAGGTCTTTTCAAATCTGTTCGACTTTCTTTCTTCATGCATAACACAAAATAAGATATTTTGTAGAATGGAACCAAACAACATTGACTCATTGTATGGACAAAAAACACTGAGGCATATACAAATATTTTCTGGTATGTAATGCAGAAGAAAGAGAGTCATACAATGTTAGAACAAAATGAATGGTGATATTTTCATATATTTGTGGAAACGGTCATACATTTTTTTTTCAGGATTTTTTCAAGCATTTATTTGAAAGAGAAATCTTTACTACCATTGTAAATGTCTTTACTGCCACTTTTGATCAGTTAAATGCATCTTCGCTGAATAAAACCATTAATTCGAAAGCAAACAAACAAAACAAACAACGTATTGACATGAAACTTTTGAATGGAAGTGTAAAATCTAACATTTTTCTAACATTTAGTCATTTAGTATACTTCATAATATTATAGGTTTCTACATTATTATATTAAAATATGCTCTTGTAAGCACTATTCAGATTGTGTCTATAAAATCAGCATGTCATCCCTGTTTCTTTGTGATCATGGTCAACCAATGGTTTCAGGAGTGACTCCATACAGGAATGATAATTTAGAGAAGTAGGCCTACAGTATATTTAAATTCCCAAATGCTCATTACCTGCAAAAATGTCAGATAGCAGCCCTATGGCGTTTAGTAGTGGTAAAAAAAAAAAGATTTTTAGGCCAATTTCTCCATGTTAATACAGAGATAGGGATTCAGGCAAAAATTAAATTACTGTTCCCAGCTGAATTACCTACCAAACAGATCATTCAGCTGGGAATTTGATCCCGGCTGGTGGAGAAAAACATCGACTGACTCCCATTAGAATGGCAGAAACTGCAGATTATTATCTATAAATGCTAAAATTACATCATGTGCCTGTGTAAAACAATTACTGTCTGTGTTAACATGGCAAAAATAAAAACTCTAAATTTGCTAATTGCCATCCAAATGTAAAAGTTCAAATTAAACTGAAAAATCATGCACTCTTTCAAAGGTTCCAAAGTTGTTTTTTTGTTTTTTTGCAGCGATGCCATAGAAGAACCATTTTTGGTTCCTCAGAGAACATTTCAGCGATTTTTTTTTCTTAGTTTGAAGAATATTTGAATTATCTGAAGAACCCTTTTCCACTATAAAGAACCTTGTGTGGAATGGAAAGATTCTGTGGATGTTAAAGATTCTTAATGACATCATTAACGCCAGTAAAGAACCTTTATTTTTAAGAATGTAGGGTGCAAATATTGGTCCTAAGAATTAAATAGTTTAAGATAATGTAATACATTTTAGATCAAATTTTCTGATCCAAAATTCCACAACAAATTGGTTCTAGTTCAAATGCATTTAAGCTGCTCATTTACATGCGGTCTCATTTAAAGCTCCACTCGTTCTCGTTGAGGCCGATCATGTGATCTCGCTGTCCGTCAAAGGCATCTCTGAGATAATCACCCACTCCGTGCTGGTTTCTTCTTTTTTCTCTCTCTTCTCTCGCTTTCTCTTCCTTCTCTGTTTTTTTTCCAGCTTCCCTTTAGAGAAAGTTTCAAGAAGTTTCTATAAATTAATAAAGATCTGGTGCTGTATGAAGCCGATCTGGCTTTGAACGGGAGCGTATTGATCTCACAGGTGAAGCAGGGATCAGCACTTCAAACGGAATGCGTTGTTCCAGAGGAGAGTTTGGAATGGCAGACGCACTCCCGAATGAAAGCCACAGGAACCGACCAAACCCACACAACGGGTCATACGCCAGAGACAATGGCCACATGTTGTATTTCACCTGTTATGGCAAAAAAAAAAAAAAAAAACTCAACTGTTAGGAAAGAGTTGATAGGCTCGAGTGGCATAAATGAGATAGATTTTGAAGCTGATATTTAGTTCTGCTCCATTCATTTAATTGGCCTACAGGATTTCCAAGAGTGCAGATATCAACTTTTTATCATTTCGCTTCTTTTTGGACTATTTTCTTTGGCGAAACAAATATAAACTACATTTCTAGCCATGCACTCTTACAACTAAAGGTTCTTTATGGGCATCAATGGTTTGGAACCTTTGCATTCCATAAATGTTCTTTATAGTGAAAAAGGGTTCTTAAAATTTTGAAATGTTTCTTGTAGGAACTCTTATGCTCACCAATGCAGTTATTTGATACAGTAATGTTGTGAAATATTATTTATTTATTATTTGATTATATTTGAAAATGTATTTTTTTCCTTTGATGGCAATTACATTACTCCGGTGTCTCATGATTCTTCATAAATCATTCTGCTTAAATCATGCTTATGTGCTGCTCAAGAAATATTTCCATTTAAGAATCTTCCCATTCCACAGAAAGGTTGTTTATAGTGGACAAGATGTTCTTCGCATTAGGAACAAAAATGGTTCTTTTAAAAACTGTTCACTGAAATGTTCTTTAAGGAACAAAAAATGGTTCTATTATGGCAAAACCCCCCTTTTGGAACCTTTATTTCTAAGAGTGTATCATGTCTAAAATGGCAATATTAACGTTTAACTATGTGGTGTGATATTACTTAATGCTCTTTGTCTGTGTGTGGGTTATTAGTGAATTAGCCGATTCGTCTCTGAGGCATGTAAGATGATGATTCTAATTAAAAGCGTAATGTAGGAGAGTTTCCTCTGTTTGACTTCAGCTACAGGGAACAAATCCTGCTGTTAATCCAACCCGAGCTCACTGCCAGCGGCCTCACAGGGGTGTGTGTGTGTGTGTGTGTGTGTGTGTGTGTGTGTTTCTCTCTCTCTCGGTGTGTGTGTGCATGTCTCTGCAGAACTGAAAGAGAGGACAGACAGCATACACCTGATTCACCTGCTCTGTCACATGGTAAGGAGTTGCCTATGTACCGTCTGATCTATATTGCATGCAAAACTGGCAAGCGCTTTCGCAATCACAAGCTTTAATCTGATTGGCTGACTTGCACAAGTCAGGTGTGCATGTTTAAATCAGTCCGCCTGGAAAAGTATTTGCGAGTTCCCAGGTTGCTAAAACGAGCCTTCTGAGGAAGACCTACTTGCTGGATTTGCCAAAGTTTGCGGGGTTCACGACATCAAATCTTTGAAAGTTTCATTGGAGGGCCCTGTTCAGACAGGCAGCAAAAAATTCTGATTCTTTTTTTGGTTGATTTCAGTTTAGTTGGTTGTAGCTTGGAGAGCGATACACCACATGAAATCTGACCAGATCCGAAACACAACCATGTTTGGGATATCTATAACATCCAAGTGCACAATATTCTTTTGATTCTGAACAAGTGATCTGACAAGATCTGAACCCTTTGCACAATTTGATTCTTTTTTTAATAACACTGAATAGTTCCATTTTTTTGTTTAGATATTTTACAGACAAAAATTCTAAACAAAAACAACTGCCCATTTGTGACATTTTAACTACATTTAAAAAAAATACTGACCCCAAACTTTTAAATGGTAGTAAAAACCTAACATTTGGCATATTTGTTTCTATATGATTATATTAAAATATGCTTTTGCAATGTTACTGCATGTATGATCTTTGATTACGCCTGTTCTAATGATGTTGTTTCTATGTGTGATTAGTCATCAAAAATGCAGATAAAACACACACACACTGGAACAGAAATGCTCTAAATGTCTGTTTTAAAACTGCCACCAAACAACACACACGCACACACACGCACACACACGCACACACACACACACACACACACACACACACACACACACACACACACACACACACACACACACACACACACACACACACACACACACACACACACACACACAGACACAGACACCTGGCAGTAAGCAACATGTTCCTCTACTGCTCTTGTGTGTGTGTGTGCGCTCGCTCAGATCTCGCTGTTCAGGTAACTGTTGTTTTGCTGCATACGCATGTTTACTCGTTTTTCTCTCCCTCCTCCTGTGGCAGGCCTGTCATCCCTCGCTCCGTGTTAAAAGCGCTCTGAGAGGCAGCTAATGCCGTTCAACAACACGCCTGAGCTTTGAAGAGCTGCGCCAGACACACACTCGCGGCCCGGGTTACATCCTCGCTGCCACGGTTAGTCTCACACACACACACACACACACACACACACACACACACACACACACACACACACACACACACACACAGCGCTGTTCTCCAATTACTGCTTCCTCCATTGTTTCCTGTTGATCGGACAGGCCTTGATGGCGTGTCATGTAGAGATTGTGTGTGTGTGTGTGAATTTCTTCTGAGTTTGTGCTGACAGACAGCCAATTTATGCAGCAGTTACCCAGCATGCATAGGTGGATTAATCAGTATTCTCATTTGTATAAATCAGCGCTGGAGGCGGGACTTTGCGTAGCATCGTGCTCGTGGTTGGCTGGGTGGATCTGGGGGGGGTCTGATTTGATTGGTTGATCTTGCTGTCAGTATTTGTGTTGCCCTGCAGGTCCCCCCTCCCTCACAGTAGTGTGCAAACCGTACACACACACACACACACACACACACACACACACACAGACAGACGGACGGAATAGGCCTCCTGTCAGAGGCTCGTTTGGAATTCCCTTTAAAGCCGGACGGAGCGTCTGTACCTGTCAGGATGCCTGAGAAGAGATCTCTGTGACTGACTCATACACACACACACACACACACACACACACACACACACACACACACACACACACACACACACACACACACACGTGCAGGGCTGTACCTCACCCACCCTCCAGACAAATGCCTTCATCTAACACTTCAGAGAGAACCGGCCAGCCAGAGGAGAGGAGAGGAGAGGAGAGGAGAGGAGAGGAGAGGAGGAAGCACAAATCTAGTCTATAACGAATCCGACATTGTTGACCCTTTAAATGAGTGTGTGAATCAGTGATTTTTTCTGAAATAAGAGTGCTGTGGAAGTGAGCAGTAATTGGAGATTTAAAGTTCTTAGTTGTGTTTCGTTTAAACACTCATTTTGTTACAAATAAAAATGAGTCAAATATTGCCATACGCTACTGTTTAAATGTTTGTGGTCAGTAAGATTTTAATACTTTTATTCAGCTTGGATGCATTAAATTAATACAAAGTGACAGTAAAGACATTTATAATGTTGCAAAATATTTCTGTTTCAAATAAATGCTGTCCTTTTAAACTTTCTGTTCATCAAAGAATCCTGAAAAAATGTATTACAGTTTCCACAAAATATGAAGCAGAACTGTTTTCAACATTGATAATAATAATAAATGTTTCTTGAGCATCATGATTTCTGAAGGATCATGTGACACTGAAGACTGGAGAAATGATGCTGAAAATTCAGCTTTGATCACAGGAATAAACATTTAACATGTATTCAAATAGAAAACAGTTGTTTTTCACAAAATTACCTTTTTTACTGTATTTTTTATCTAATAAATGCAGCCTTGGTGAGTATTAATGACTTTAAAAAACATTTTTAATAAATCTTACTGACCACAAACTTCTGAACAGTAGTGTACAGTAGAAGTTTAGAGTATAAAATGAATGTGGATTGTAGGTCAGATTGTTTGCTTGTTTATAGCTCAGGATATTGAATTCAGTTCTTCTGTAGTTATGTTTTTGTTCGGAGTCGACTTTGTTTTAAAATTAATTGGCATTTGAATAATTTAAGTAATTCACATTGAAATTAGTCAATTGTTGACATATACCTGAAATGTAGTATTGGAAGAATCTGAGAGGTTCTTAGTTATTTTTTGTTGAAGTTTCAACTTCTCATAAAATTCATTATAGAAATATAAATGAACTTAAATGAGACAATTGTTGATGTACTGAAAATATATAAAGAGGTATAAAATCACCTCAATATAAAGTTCATATTGAAATTTGGATGCAGACTTTTCTAGATACATTTTTTTAAGCTCAGCGGTTGCTCTGATATATCTAGTTTCATTTTAGTTATGTTTCAGAATCAATTTTATAGTAATCTTTCTCATAATATTCCTAAAGAATTATGAATAAAATTTCATAAAATGTATTTTAATTGAATAGCTCAGCTCATTTAATCTTATGAAAGTGTAAGGAGAAATGTTTGAGTTCATAATGAAATGTCAAACATTAATATCTTAGTAAATCTGAGCAGAGTTTGAGACATTTTTGAGATCTGAGATTAATCAGTACATTTTCATCCTTCTCCATTGCCATTGAAGAACAACAATTGAGACATGAAGATCTAGATGTATGCAGATAAAAATGAAGATCTTGTGTGAAAAGTCTTTCTAATAGGACATTTCAATAGACCCCGTGAAAGCTTTAAAATCAGGTGTTGTATAGGTTTGTTGTGCAGATTCTCACAATTAGCTGTGCTGCTGTTGTGGGCATCACTGACTACAGTAGGGCAACAGAACAAAGACAGATGCACTCTGGGATAGGAAAACACTTACACACACACACACACACACACACTGTGCCCAAATAAACACAGAACGTGTGTATCTCTGCACCAAAGGGAATGTTTTTCTTCTCTGTGTGCTTGTATTTGTGCCATTAAATGTGTATTTCAGTAAAGGGCCGGTCACACCACATTTCGTTCCATCGACTTCCATTCATACGCATGCGAATGCAGGAGACACAAAACGCATTTCAGTGCGTTCCACAGTTCAAGTTCTGTGAACTCTGACCTGCAAATTCATATCACGTGACCAATAGAAGATTGATACGCTACAGCGTGACCTTTAATTTAAACTAAAAGAACCCGTGTGTGTCTATTTTAAACTTTAAATCTGAGGGATTGCAGCGTTACAGTAGATTGCATATTATTACTTTTTTTTATGTATTATTATTATCTTTTGAGACTTTGATGTCATTTTGTGACTGTGATGGTGTCCGTACAAATTTTGCATTCTCAAAGTCTAGTGTGACTGTGGCTTAACTCTGAAAGTAGAACTAGATGAGGAAACAATGATGCTAGGCTGTTATGGGTGGTTGCCAGGGTGTTGCTATGAGGTCTCCTGAATCATTGCCGGGGTGTTGCTATGTAATTTATTAGGGTTCTGATTTATTGCCTGGATGTTGCTTTGTAGTTTCTAAGTCAGGGCTATTCAATTAATTTGGAATTGGGGCCAGTTCATGAAACTGAGGCAAAATAAGGGGCCGGAGAACTCCTCCCCACCCCTGATCGTTCTGATCATACCTTAGCAAACAACACTACTGAGACAATCATCGTAACAATGCAGCAAACACAAACTTTTCAATAAATCAGTGTCTCATGTAGCTTGCGAAACACTTCACCATCTCCATGTGAAATTCTTACAGGTTTCGGCTGTAACAAACACTCGGGAAAACACACTGATTGAGTTTGCAGGTGTTTGGATTGAATTTGAAGGTGTTATTGCAAACAGAGATTTGAATTTACATCCAGAGCAGAAAATAGGAAATGAGACCAATAACCTTGACTGGCATTTACTCCTGTGTGTGTGCGTGTGTTTTATATGCATGAGGATTCTTTCATTTGTGTTTTATTTGCGCTCTTCGGTTGGGGAGATAAAGCTATTAATATATATGGCGATGAGAGGAGAGAGGCTGTGGCATATGCCTGCGAGCAAGAATATTAAAACTAAGAGAACTATAGTGATATCCAGCCCAGGAGCACACACACACACACACATACACATGATTCATTTAGGAGACACGAACAATCTGGTACTGGTTATTGTCGTGTGTAATCGATTTGCTCGGCCTTCTTAGATCTTAGTTCTTAGTTTTCCATAGGTCTCACATGATGACTCTCTCTCTCTCTCTCTCTCTCTCTCTCTACACCAAGATAAAAGTAGCTTTATTGACATGGTTTAAAAAGAACTGTACATTGGCTAAGAACTATAACTTATAATACATAAACAAAATACATAAAATAAATACATACACATTTAAATGCATTTTATGCCTGTTGCTTATATATATATATATATATATATATATATATATATATATATATATATATATATATATGTGTGTGTGTGTGTGTGTGTGTGTGTGTGTTTTATAAATGTATGTTTATTAAGTCAATGTATATTTTTATGATAATATCATTAATAATTAAAAATATAAATTGATCTAAACATTTATTGTAATTGTGCTAATTGCACAATGTAAATGTATCATTTTTATTATTAAAAAATATAATATTATGTGTAATAATTGTAACGGGACATTTAAAAAAAAAATTAATTAATAACTTAATGACACAACCCACAGGCACAACATTTATAAATAGTGAAACACACTGCATTTAATAATAATAAAAGTATTTCTGACTTTTATCCTAAACACACTAAAGACTCTCTGTCTTTATTGCTGTGTGTGAGTGTGTGTGTGTGTGTGTGTGTGTGTGTGTGTGTGTGTGTGTGTGTGTGTGTGTGTGTGTGTGTGTGTGTGTGTGTGTGTGTGTGTGTGTGTGTGTGTGCTATGAGGAGAGCATGTGGTGCTATAGAGGGATTAGTGTTTTAATGAGGGGGTGTGGCCAGGGTGGGCGGGGTCAGCCACTGCCTCAGGCTAAGAGCAGAGGGTCACACACACACACACACACACACACACACTGGGATGGACACACTCAGGGGGCCTCAATTAGGGGATAGAGGATAATTCCCCCCACCTGATACCTGCTGTCGTCCTGCACTGTCCTTTTCTGCCTTCCTGCCTTTTCGCTTTCTTTTACCATCTTACTTTACCCCTCCTTACCCTTTTGCTGCCTGTCTCTCTTTCTGTTTCTTTTTTCTTTTTTTGGAGTAGAATTATTGATCTGGTAAAAAATGTGTAACATTATTTAAAAAATTAGAAACATTCTCTCTCTCTCTCTCTCTCTCTCTCTCTATCTCTCTCTCTCTCTCTCTCTCTCTCTCTCTCTCTCTCTCTCTCTCTCTCTATATATATATATATATATATATATATATGTAGTAGTCAACGTTTGAAGTGGATCAAAAAAGTTAATCAAAGTTGTCCTAAGACAAGAACAGGTATTGTTCAAAATTCACATATAACTTTGATGAAAGGTTTGATCCACTAAAAATCCACTGTAAACCCTAACGCTCAAAATAATTAATTGGTTTGAGTTGGACAAACTTAAATTAAACTAATTAGTTAAGTCAAATGAACTTTTATGAGTATTTAGCACTTTCTTTTTCTTTCAAGGTCGCAGAACTGATATATTTTCAAGTAAACTGAACTGTTTCATTGTTTTGAGTTTTATGAAATTATCTCTTTTAATTTAGATTAACTTAAGTTTAACTGAAACGGCTGGGATGTCTATTTCCCAGCATGCTTTGCCGATGGCACCCGAAAGGGAGAGTAAATGCTAAAATTAAGTGTAATATAATGGGTTTTTGTTGTGCAAGATTAATGAGGGATTTAGTAGTGAATCATGTTTTGTTATGCTAATTTAGAAGAATTTCTGTTAATGTTGGTTTTAGGATAGTTACCATCATGGTGACAAGTGGTGCATGTGGCTTGATTTGAGAGCAATTAAAACCATTAATTTGCTGCACTCATACTGCAAGTGCTACTGTATAACAAACCTTTGTTAACGTTAATAAATTAGTATGTTAGCAAACTGGCATGTTCAAGCTAGCTAAATTTATACTGATTAACGTGTACACATTGAGATTACATGAAAGTTTTAAGTTAAATGTATGAATTAGTGTACTCAAACGAGTTCAAGTTAAGAACAATTGAAATGTATAAGTACAAAATAAAAATCTGCCAGTTCAGCTTTGAATTTCTTGTAGTGTATATACACACAATCACATTCAGACATGTTTAAAGGTGCTCTAAGCGATGTCACGCGTTTTTTAGGCCAAAACATATTTTGTCACATACAGCAAACATCTCCACACTATCCGCTAGCTGCCTGTCCCCTGAACACACTGTAAAAAAACACGGTCTCTGCAGACAGCCCATGCTCCACAAACGCCAACAAAAACAAACTGGGCTAACCCGCACCACGAAACATAACAAACTGTTCCAGCCAATAACCGACAAGAAGGGTTCGGAGGGTTAGTGGGTGGATGAGGAGGAGGGGGGGGTCTAGCTAGCCTCCTTTTTGTTTGACAATACTTAAACGTCAACAAGAAGTGACGTCACCCGACATGGCTTAGAGCACCTTTAAGTGTGAATAAAATACTTAATGTGGCCACCAAAAATCAGATGGTGTTTTGGTGATTTATAGTGAAATTATAAAGTCAAGCTCACACAGGTGTCCTAAAAGAATAACCACAGGTGTAGTTCATCATATAAACTATCAACATGTTGATAATTGATGTGAATATGAATATTACGGATTACTGTAAGAATAAATTAGGATGGATAGGTGACCTTTCATGTAGTAACATGCGGCTTTACACACAATTTACATTATTTTTAATTTAATATCACATTTATTAATTGTGTGTGTGTGTGTGTGTGTGTGTGTGTGTGTGTGTGTGTGTGTGTGTGTGTGTGTGTGTGTGTGTGTGCGTGTGTGCGTGTGTGTGTGTGTGTGTGTGTTTCCTCATTTGCATGTCTGTTATCTCAGGTTTCTTTGAATTGTTTCTGTCCCTCTAGAGTTTGTGTTTGAAACCCTCCCAGATTCGGTTTCTCTCCTTTCTTTATTCTCTGTAACTCTCTCTTTCTCTCTCTCCTCCCGCTTTGCACCTGTTTCCCGCTCTGAACAGCTGCTAATTGGGAGAATCTAATTAGTGACTACCCATAAACCTCAGCGGTGTTTGATAGGTTTGTTCTCCGACCCGTAAAATAATCCATCACTGATATGTGTGTGTTTGTTTGTGAGTACCAGTCTCCGTATCTGCGTAATAAACTGCCATAGGAGAAATCATTTTTATCTCAAAACATTACATACAAATTACTATAACAAACCTGTTTCCCAAAAATACATCACAGAATTGTGATCGTTCTGATTTTCTAATAGGGCTTTTTAAAGTTCAGAGGTCACTGAGGAGAAATGCTGTGTGACCTTCACATGACCCATCATTCCAAACATTCCAAACTCCTGTAGATTCCAAAGTCATAAAGTCAATTAGTCATTCAAATAGAGAAGTTTGACAATAAAAGTTTACATAAAACACACAAAATAAAAGAAAAACTATTTGATTGTACATTATAAATTAATTAAGAAGAATATATTTAAGATATAGATATAAAGAATAAAATAAAAGTATTTTATATATATATGTAAATGATATATAATTTATAGTTTTATTATTACAGTATATATATATATATATATATATATATATATATATATATATACTGTATATATGGCAAAATATAATTTATATTTGTCTTTAAATATTGATGTGCTAAAAATAATGATTTTCTTTTTATAATCTATGTAATTTATAATTTTTTGTCATATATTTATATATATATATACATATATATTTACATTTATACATTTTTAGTCTTTTTCTTTTTTTTTTCTTTTCTTTTTAAGGTTTCTATTTTTGTGTCCATTCAAAAGTCAGAGGGGTTCATGTTTATTTGTATTGTTTGTGTTTCACACAAGAAAGTCATACAGGTTTGGAACAACATGAGGGCAAGTAAATGATGTCAGAATTTATTTCCAAATCCTTAAAACCCCTTTAGATTTTACACAAGAAAACGTTATTGTATGCCCCATTGCTGTACTGTACACTACAGCATCAATCCGTAGACATGATCACACTCATGTTCTTTAATCAGTATGATTGTAATATGGTTAAACCTGCGTTGAGACGCCGCAGCTTGTGATTTCTGTGGAGAGTTGCGTTGCACAGCAGAGCACGATGGGACAGATAAAACAGGGACTATTAATCCTGAATGCCCCAAATGAGAACGAGCAAGAGTTTTAAAACTCGTTTTGCTACAGGAAGCTGTCACAGACATTTACTTTCGTGCCGTTTGCTGCAACAACTTTCTTCCATAAGCCCCGTGACCCCAGAGACAAACTCACTACGCCTCCATACCCTGAATAACTACAGATTAAAATTTTACACACTCTCTCTCGCTCTCATGTTCTGACAAAGAGCAGTGTTGGCCTGTCATCTCCGATCTCATCTGCTGAGGAGACATCGCTGTGCCATCTCCTCAGTAAACACAAACACACAAATACATTCAGACACACGCTCGCACAAACGTTCATTATTCTGTACACATGCATCATGCTGAACACACGTAGAATCTCAAAGAACAGTTTAATAAAACCAGAAAAATTAGATGCATGAGTATAAAAGAATATTGGAGGACATTTCACAGGAAAATATACTGTTTCAGTCTTTCTACTTCAAAATATCATGTTTAATTCAATGTGTTAAGTAAATCCGACACCGGTTGTATTCTGTGACTTCTATATTAATTCTATATTGATGCACCATGCTTCTATGTTTCATGGCAACTATAAACATATTATAAGGCATGTTTATTCAACAATGTACTCAATAAGTACATTTGCATTAAAAACTTTTAAAGATAAGTTGATACACCTGATATAAAGCATCCAAAAAATGCTTTACTTTGTGCTTGACACGCTTGACTAAGTGCTTTATGCATTGCTTCCTTTAGAATAGTGTTTTAGTTTATCATATTCAATATAATGCCTAAAGTTTGAAGGTCATTTAGGTCAACGATTGTGTTTGTGTTGCCTACAAATCGACTAGTTCTTGTATTGTTTTGCTGACTGCTGTCATTGTCTATTCTAATGCAGATGTATGGATTTATAGATGAGGAGAGATCTTAATGTTTAATTTATCACTTCCCTCTTCCTCCTGCTCTCTTCTCAATGTCAGTATTTTTTTTTTATAATCATAAAGATGAAGGCACTGATGATTTTTGCCCTTAAGTATAAACAGAACTGGCTGACGACATCAATATCCACAAATCTAAACAAACAGGAGCAGCAAACTTCACAAAAGTGCCTCTTCAGCATGTGTGTGTGTTTGTGCGATGCATGAAGTGTGTAACTGACCAATTAAAGCCTACAAATTAGAGCAAAATCAAGCTAACGAGGCTTGAGCGGGATCTTGATCAATAAAATGTTTTTAAAGCCCCAAAATCTCACTTCAAGTGAAATGAGAGTGAAACTGATTTCAAATGGAAAGGGTTTCAGACACACATTATGAAGTCGACTCTGCTGGGACGCCTGTCGTGCAAATAAACACACGACCATAACAAACTCAATAAAACACGAGTACAAGAGAAACAAATAAACATAAAAGACAGGGAAAGTGTTTTAGGGTAAGGGACATAACCTAAAAAAACACAACTCTACGTGTGTGTGTGTGCGTGTGTGTGTGTGTGTGTGTGTGTGTGTGTGTGTGTGTGTGTGTGTGTGTGTGTGTGTGTGTGTGTGTGTGTGTGTGTGTGTGTGTGTGTGTGTGTGTGTGTGTGTGTGTGTGTGTGTGTGTGTGCAGTGACGGATTGCTCTCTGCTAGTTTCAAGACATTGTGATTTTTCCCTTTTTCAGCTCAATAACAATAAAACTGAGAAAGTCTTCAGATAAATAAGTGCCTCACGCGGGAGGAACGGGCCATTCTCTTTATTTTTACTGTCGTTTGTCCATCACACTTTTTTTTTTCATGGTTCATTACAGCTTCTGTCAATGGCTTTAATTTTCCACTTCTCTGCCCTGACACACAGTGAAGGACCCATACTGGGCTTCTCTATCACTGCCTGTCTGAAAATACACACATTCAGCTCGTGCAACTGGGCATAAAATGTGAGTTTATGTGAGTTTGGCCTTACTTAGCTGTACAAAATTGCCCAGAAAGGAGCTCAATCTGACAAAACTGTCCTCAGGCAAAAGGTAAAGTTTTGCATCTTTTCATAAAGGGTTATGGTTTGGTTAGGGTCATTATAAAAAGTAAAAGTCACAAGGGCTATTTTGAGTCGAAAGTCAATAGTTCAAATCTTTGTTATGTTAGCAGTAGCCTAATTTATTCTTTTTACAAGCATATAAATGCTGAAAACAGAAAAGTAAAAAAAAAAAAAGTGAATTCAGTTCCAAATTAAAATATTAATATTTATGTACATACATAACAAGTGAACACAATAAAACCACACTGGCATTCAGAAAAGAGTCAACTAGCATTCAAAAGTTTGGGGTCACTAAGAGTCTCTATTGCTCACCAAGGCTGCATTTATTTAATCAAAAAAACTGTAAGATTGTGAAATATTATTTTAATTTAACTAATAGAAATCATTATAATATGCTGATTTGCTGCTTAAGAAATACTTATTATTATTAATATTATCAATATTGAAAATAGTTGTGCTGGTTGATATTTTTGTGGGAGCCATGATATATTTATTTTCAGAAGTATTTGAAGAATAGAAATTTCATATAGAAACAGAAATCTGAGAAATGATCCTTTTGATCAATATAATGCACCCTTGCTGAATTAGTATTATTTCTTAAAAAAAGATCTTGCTTACCTTTTGCATTTTAGTGTATAGAATGAACAGAAATGTTTAATTCTTTAAATGAGTATTCTTTATAAATACTATAATATTTTATAATAATTTATGTTGGCCAAAACAATGGTTTGAAAATGTTCTCTGTTTTTCCTTTAATATTTTTGTCATCATTAATGTTTTTAATAGCATTTTAAATGTATCTTTAACTAACCATGTCACTATATCCAAGTGAAACGGCTTCACGAACAAGAAAAAATGTAGGGCGGGACTTGAGTTTGTCCAGGGGAAATTGGTTGGATGGTTGTGGTTTGCTATTGGTCAGTCTCATGTGATTGACAGGTTGTCCCGCCGCGCGCCAGTGAACACGTCATCAGAGTTCATGTAAGAGGAAGGGAAAGTTATTTTGATTAAAGATTATGAGGGCACATGAATTAAAAAAATTACGATGTACATGGATAAATAATTTATACTAAATAACTGTAATTCCTTTTGTATTCCACTAAAAAAAAAGTTGTCAATTTTGATTTAATTGTGGCTTTAAGAGGTTCTGGCGTCGTCGGCCTTTAAAATAGTTGTTGCGTTTAAAAGAGAGCGAGGGGAAGCGCGAGAGAAGTGAAATGCAGGGAGACAGGTGTTGGCAAAAGAGCAACCGAATGAAACATGAGGTGAGACAGACGGGCCGAGGAGAAGAGCAGGTAGAGAGACAGATATTCTCTCATTCCTATTCATTTAGAGCAGATCTGATAAACACACACACGGCCTCTGCGGCTGAACAGAGAGAGAGAGAGAGAAAGAAAAGACTCTTTCCTCCCGCTAAGTTGTCACATCGTATCGGCGCTGATGGGGGAGGAGGGGTCAGGGTTGGGGCGTCGCCTCAGGGCTCGTCGCCGAGCAACAAAAGACCACTCAGCTCGCGTTAGCCCTCGCGTTAGCCAATCAGGACTGACGGAACTCGGGCGCGGTCCGCTGCTAGCCTTCAAATGCTAAGTGCTTCATTAGCCACCTTTCATATCGCCGTCGCCCCCGGCAACACACTTTACACTCGCCATCCCTGGGAGCGCGGCGAAACTTCAGACCGCCGTCAGGCCACACACACATACACACTCACATTTACTGTCATCAGTGGGTTTTGTGGTTTGCAGAAACGCTCACAGTCACACAATCTAATCGCTGAATTTATCATGCGCGCGCGAAACAGCAGAGTACAGCGTGAATTTGTTGTTATGAGTGTGTAATGTGGTTAGACATTACCGTGTGTGTGTGTGTGTGTGTGTGTGTGTGTGTGTGTGTGTGTGTGTGTGTGTGTGTGTGTGTGTGTGTGTGTGTGTGTGTGTGGCCTGAAGCTCAGCAGATGCCTGAAGCCTCTCCTGTCAGGATGGAGAGATCGGACGGAGAGGGAAACAGGAGAGAGCAGCTCGATTGGGGTACGACTCTCTCTCTCTCTCTCTCTCTCTCTCTCTCTCTCTCTCTCTCTCTCTCTCTCTCTGAGTGTGTGTGTCCGTGTGTGTGTGTTTCCTGTTATCTTCCTCTCAATGTCCTCCTCTTCCTCTGTGTGTCATTGTGAAACACTGAGTGAAACTCACTCTCTTTCCTCAGGACTGAATTCACACTGAAATCTGTTAAAGATTTCACTTACTACAGCACTTAAAAGTAGCCTACCTAGATTTTTATTGTATTTTTTAATTACCATGCAAATACCTTGGCATGTGAATGGAAGACATTCAAAGCTATTGTTTATAATAAAATACCATGGTGTTACCATCTAAAAGAAAAGTCTTCAATATGCTTAGAATCAAGTAATGGCATTTGTTAAATGACCCAATATGTAACATGTCAGACTGAGTAGGAAAATGTACTGTTTTATAAATTCATGCAAAGGTAGAGGATTCATTTACCTGCCAAAACAAAACACTGGGTTAAATATATTAGTATTAGCAATATATATTATATTAGCAAACATCAGTTTGTTTGGATGCAAAACCTTTGACATCATCAACAAGAGAAATGTTATGTGCTTTCTCCTGCCTTTTAATAGTTGTTAAATATTATGCTCTCCTAACTTTACAAAATTATATGAGTAGTTAGACTAAGCATTTTAATATTTGGCATTGTTTATCACTCTTGTGACCTTGTCAGAACTAACCTGTGACCCATTTTGATTGGAAAGCGCTGGTTTAAAGGAATATGCAAGGCTGAATGCAGTCTAAATAACATCTGTGGCCTGATGTTGATTACCTCAGACCATCATTTTGACTTGTCACAGAAAAGAAAAAGAAAGTATACTGAAAGTTAAGCATATACTATGTAAATCTATAGGGCATCCCTTGTTTGTTTGTTTTTAACCCAGAATATTCCATTCATGAAAAGAAAAGAAAGTCTTGTGTCTTTGTTCATAATGAAGTAAATGACAGTGTTAACCTTCGGTTTGAGAATCAGCAGTATCTTTTTTGGTCATCTTTATAGATTTGGCCTGTTGACCGTTTCTCTGCTGGTTTGTGTTTAATATAGTGGTACTTTAAATCTGATTCATTTTAATATTCATCCAGGATATTTGATGGTTGTATTTGTTTAAAGGAATGTTCTGGGTTTGTTGTAATGCTGCAGTGTCTTGCCATTTGTAAGTGCATTAATATAAAGGTGACTTTTGTTTTACTAGATCATGCTGTTTATAATCCATGGCTGAGATGAACACATTTTGCTTGCTGTCTGGAATGGAGGACTCAAGCACAAGACTTGACCTCTATTGACCCCTGGACTACTTGATTACTCAATACTGTCTGTGTGAGTCTGTGGTCGTGTCAGTAAACTTGTACTGAACACAGAACACTTGTATACAAGATGCTTTCTGGGTGATTGTCAGGTTTTGTGTTCATATCCGTCTATAATATGATGAAGAAATGCTGGGTGTGTTTAATAGGCCCAAACTCTGTGTGTGTGTGCTTGTTTATATGATTTATGAGAACACAAATTTGTATAATGACATGGGTATTACACTGGTATTACAACGTAAACGTGGTTTATGAGAACATTTCCTGAGTCCTCATTAGTAAAATAGCTTAAAACCACACTAAACAATGTTTTATTACAAATGTAAAAATGCAGAAAGTTTTCTGTGATGGGTAGGTTTAGCGGTAGGGTTAGTGTGAGGGGAGACAATATACAGTTTATAGTACAGTATAGAAACCATTACGCCTATGGAAAGTCCTCAATGATAGTGTGTGAGTGTGTGTGTTTGTGAGAGAGAGAGGAGGTCAGTCATACTGTATTCCCAGTGCTCCCTCTAGTGGACAGATTGCTTTACAGCTCAGTCAACAATCCCAGTGTCGGTCACAGACTCTCATATGAAAGAGCACAAGTTCATTTAGCTATTTAAATGAAAACATAGTCTTTTCAGTGTATTATTTTAATATATATATATATATATATATATATATATATATATATATATATATATATATATATTGTTTTATATAAAGCTAATAATAATAATGACTACAGACTAACTATAAAAGATAACATTTTGGACTTTTTTGTAGAATAAGAAATATGTAATTTGTAATTATTTTGGAGGCATCTGCACATTAAGGGAGTTTTTTTTGTGTGTCAGATTTCTGAACTTCTGGGGACAATTTTGTGCCCAAACAACTCAGTAAACACACACTTACTTACACTGTAAATCTGATACATTATATGGGCTGTGCTTGTGTGTTTGTAGTGTTATGGAAATGTTTTGCATATGTTATAGAGTGTGTGTGTGTGTGTGTGTTTGTCTTTCGATCAGTGTGTGTTTGTCAGTGTGTTTACATTTCTGTGTGTGTGTGTGTGTGTGTGTGTGTGTGTGTGTGTGTGTGTGTGTGTGTGTGTGTGTGTGTGTGTGTGTGTGTGTGTGTCTGTTCCCCTGTGTTGGCCTGAGGGCACCTTCACTTCACAATTAATGGAGAGTCTCATGGGAACTTCAGTCTCCCTCTTTTACATGAAGCCTTCCTCTCCTCTTCCCTCCATCCCCCTCTCCTTACATTCACTCTTTTCTCTTCTCATTTTCAACTCTTCTTGTCTCATATATTTTCTTCTCATTTATATCTCATTTCATCTTTTTTTGTTTAATTTCTTCTCATTTTGTCTTGTTTGTTAGCTTATCTTTTTTTCTCTCTCATTTCTCTCGTTTCTTATCTTCTCAGTTTGTCTCTTCTCTTTATTTCAGTTCAATGTTTCAGTAACCCTTTATTTCACAGGGTCCTTGTTACACATTACATGTTATATAGTAATAACTATAAATTATGCATAATTACATGCAACTAACAACCATAATCCTAACCTTATAGTAAGTTTATAGTTCATTATGATTACTCAGTATTTAAATGTATAATTACACTGTAAGAGACACTTGAAAATAAAGTGCAAACAATTTGACAAGTAATGACAAGATAAAGAAATATACAATATAACAATAACAAATAACTAACACGTCAAAAATAGTATTAAAATAAGATGTTAAGTAAAGAAAAAAGATAAAATAATGAAAAATGTATATGATATAAAATAGACTTATCAATTGAAAATAAAACACTGTAATATATACACTCACCTAAAGGATTATTAGGAACACCTGTTCAATTTCTCATTAATGTAATATCTAATCAACCAATCACATGGCAGTTGCTTCAATGCATTTAGGGGTGTGGTCCTGGTCAAGACAATCTCCTGAACTCCAAACTGAATGTCAGAATGGGAAAGAAAGGTGATTTATGCAATTTTGAGCGTGGCATGGTTGTTGGTGCCAGACGGGCCGGTCTGAGTATTTCAAAATCTGCTTAGTTACTGGGATTTTCATGAACAACCATTTCTAGGGTTTACAAAGAATGGTGTGAAAAGGGAAAAACATCCAGTTTGCGGCAGTCCTGTGGGCGAAAATGCCTTGTTGATGCTAGAGGTCAGAGGAGAATGGGCCGACTGATTCAAGCTGATAGAAGAGCAACTTTGACTGAAATAACCACTCGTTACAACCGAGGTATGCAGCAAAGCATTTGTGAAGCCACAACACGCACAACCTTGAGGCGGATGGGCTATAACAGCAGAAGACCCCACCGGGTACCACTCATCTCCAATACAAATAGGAAAAAGAGGCTACAATTTGCAAGAGCTCACCAAAATTGGACAGTTGAAGACTGGAAAAATGTTGCCTGGTCTGATGAGTCTCGATTTCTGTTGAGACATTCAGATGGTAGAGTCAGAATTTGGCGTAAACAGAATGAGAACATGGATCCATCATTCCTTGTTACCACTGTGCAGGCTGGTGGTGGTGGTGTAATGGTGTGGGGGATGTTTTATTGGCACACTTTAGGCCTCTTAGTGTCAATTGGGCATCGTTTAAATGCCACGGCCTACCTGAGCATTGTTTCTGACCATGTCCATCCCTTTATGGCCACAATGTACCCATCCTCTGATTGCTACTTCCAGCAGGATAATGCACCATGTCAAAAAGCTCGAATCATTTCAAATTGGTTTCTTGAACATGACAATGAGTTCACTGTACTAAATGGCCCCCCACAGTCACCAGATCTCAACCCAATAGAGCATCTTTGGGATGTAGTGGAACGGGAGCTTCGTGCCCTGGATGTGCATCCCACAAATCTCCATCAACTGCAAGTTGCTACTCTATCAATATGGGCCAAAATTTCTAAAGAATGCTTTCAGTACCTTGTTGAATCAATGCCACGTAGAATTAAGGCAGTTCTGAAGGCGAAAGTATTATTAAACACAGTATTAGTATGGTGTTCCTAATAATCCTTTAGGTGAGTGTATATGTATGTATATGTGTGTATATATATGTGTGTGTGTGTATATATATATATATACACTCGGATAGACTATGATTATATTGATCAAGACAAATCTCAAATTTTCTTCTCTTTTCTGCTTATTTCTTCTCTTCCGCTCATTACAACTACTCTCTGAGATTTTCTTGTATCTTATCTCACATCATCTAATTCTCTTCTCATTTCATTTCTTCTGCTCCTTTGTCTTCTTGTCTCATCTCTGCTATTCTCTGATTTTCTTCTCTGCTCATTTCTTCTCTTCTGGACTCTTCTAATTCCACCTCCTCTTATCTGTTGTCTCTCCTCTCTTTTCCTTTCATTTCATGTTTTTCACTTTGTCTGTTCTCTAATTTTTTTGTTTCTTCTCATTTCATACGCTCCTACGTATGTCGTCTTGTCATTTCGTGTCATGTGACTTCTCTTATTTTAATCTCTTCTTTTGTCTTCTCCATTCTCATTCTCTTAACTCAGGTATTCTCATCTCTGTATTTTTATGCATCAATTCTCTTCCTTCTCATTTTTTCTCCTCTCTCATTTTCTTCTTTCTTCTGCTCATCTCCTCTCATTTTTGCTCTCTTTCCTCTTGTCTCCTCCCCTCTAATCTCTTTTCTTTTCATGTAATCTTTTCTCTTTTCCTTTCTCTCGTTTGCTTGTTTGTCTTCTTGTCTCATCTTGTCCTATTTTAACCTCTTCTCATTTCATCTCTTATTTTATTTCGACTCATTTTGTCGGCTCATTTTTTCTTCATTCTCATTTTATCTCTTCACTTCATTTTTTTCTCATCTCTTCTCATCACGTCTCTTCTCATTTTTTGTCTTATCTCCTTTCTTCTCATTTTCTTCTCTTCTCTGATAATTTCTTCTCTTCTTGTCTCCTCTCATCTTCTTCCTTTCATTTAAGCTCTTCTCATTTTGTCTCTTCTTTACTATTTCTTTCAGTTGCTTGTTTCTTCTCATCTCTTTTCATTTCATTTGCTCTTTTGTCTTCTTGTCTTATTCTCTTCTTTTATTTATTTATATTTCTTCTATATTTATTGCATCTCTCCTCCTTTTGTCAGCTCAACTTTTGTAACTTTTCTCTTCATTCTCATTTAATCTCTTCCCCTCATCTTTTTCTCATCACATCTCTTCCTTCTCATTTTTGTCTTGTCTTTCTTCTCAATTTGTCTCTTCTCTCATTTTTCTCTCTTCTCTGCTCATTTCACCTCTTGTGTCCTCTATCTTTTTCATTTCACCTCTTGTGTCCTCTATCTTTTTCATTTCATCTCTTCTCACTTAATCTGTTCTCCACTATTCTCGTTTTCGTGTTTCTCATTTCTTCTCATCTCGTTTCATTTCATTTGATATCTTGTCTTCTTGTCTCTTCTCCTCTCTTATCTATTCTCCTCTTATTTAATCTTTAAAAAAAAGAAAAGAAGAATATTGTAACCCTCCAGAATATCATGAATTTCTGCAACCTCCCACAAAACACACTACAACACAACGGAAAAACGCAACAGGCCACATTACACATTCATATTTTTTTTTGCGTGCAAATATGAAAACACGTTTTCACATCTCTCTGTAGGCCGCTTGTGTCTCGCGTGCACCACATAAGATTGCGTCTGTGTGTGTTATACTATATTAAAGCGCACGCGGAATCTTTTGGTTTATTTAGATAAAGACATTCCCAAAACCGCACAGACGGATCTCCACAAAACAGAATCAAATCTCAGGGAGCGTTTGATAACGAGAGGAACGAGGAGAACTCCTCTTTAGATGATTGCATCACCTTGTCTTCCACCCGTTTCTCTTTCTCTCCCTCTCTGCCTCTTGATATCTTTTTAAATCTGGAGAGAACTGAAGATTTCATTTCTTCCTCCATATGTAATCAACATCAAACACGCTCGCGCACTTTGTCTCACTCCCAACGACACTTTCGATTATTTCGCGCAGTCTCACCTGTGTCATCAATTAGAGTGTCTCTCCGCACAATGCATTATGGGAAAGAGTTCAGAGCTGTCAGCCATCATGAAGCGTTATCGTACACGCACTCAGCAGGAGTAATGCGAGGCGTCTGCGGTGTCAAGTGTTCTGTTTAATGTGATTCTCTCTAGTACGCCGTGTGTGTAGCATTCTGCAGCTGCTGTTTACCGTACAATAATACAACAAGTGTGTGTTTGAAGAGTGATTGCGCTGTGCGCCTATGCGGCTAAAGGGGACGGCACGTCACTGCTCATAAACTCATTTCAGACTGAAACCGTTTCTTGTTAAGAGAGACATTGTGTTACTGTGTTTGACCTGGAGCGGGTTAGATTGACAGAGTGAGTTTTATCCTGCAGGCGTGGCAGATTTGAAGAGTCTTTTGTAACGGTGAGAGACATTATATACATTCTCCACACATTTAGAGATTACTACTTTGTCTACCAATCTCACATGTTTTGGGAAATTGTTCATACTTTTTAAAGATCAGTCCATGTTTATATAATACAACACTCTTAAATAAAGATGTGATTTTTGCGGTGAAAACACTGAAGAACCAGTTGATAATAAACAGTTCAAGAACCATTACTGTGAAGAACATTTAATAATCTAAAGAACCTTTTTATGGTATAAAAAACCTTTTGTGTATTAAAAATAAAGGATCTTTATTGGCATCTGGGGTTTCATAAAGAACTTTTACCATACACGGAACTTTTACATTACACTAAAGGTTCTTTTTTAAAGAATTTTTAAATGTTCTTCACACTAAGAAAAAAATGGTTCATGGAACCATCAATGCCAATAAAAAAATCGTTATTTTTAAAAGTGAAGTTCCTGTTTTTTATGTAAATGATTCATAAGTGCACTTAAAATAACTTTCTCTGAAATACATTTCCCTTTATAGCTGAAGTCACCTATTGGCCGCACGGTTATTTGATAATTTTTCAGGCAACTGGTGCAGGTATACAGTCTTTTTAATGTGGCTCAATCTTAAGTTTATCAAGCGACGAGAATACTTTTGTGCGCAAAAACAAACAAAAATAGCGACTTTATTTCAACTATTCATTTCCTTCTCTGTAGGCCTCGAGTCAGTTAACGTAGTGTAATAGCGTAGAGCTACGTCACACGTAGACTTACTATTGGCCGACGCTGGTCATGTGGGTGATGCGTGTGACGTACAACAACAGAAGCTTACGCTGTTACACTAGTGAAATGACTCGAGGCCCACAGAGAAGGAAATGAATAGTTGAAATAAAGTCTTTATTTTTGTTTGTTTTTGCGCACAAAAAGTATTCTTGTAGTTTGATAAACTTAAGATTGAGTCACTGTAGTCACTTGGACCATTTTAACGATATCTTTAATAACTTTTCGAGGCCGGCAAGTTTCAATCCTTGAAGAAGCCTATGAAGGAGTGATCCAGCTCTCAGATTTAATCAAAAATATCTTAATTCGTCTTCCGAAGATGAACGAAGGTCTTACGGGGTTGAACAACATGAGGGAGAGTAAATACTGACAGAATTTTCATTTTTGGGTGAACTATCCCTTTAATTAACTACACAAGGTTTTTCATTTCTATGTAGAAAATCAGCTCTATGAAATATTAATAATCAATAATAACTGGTTATAATTGATTATGAAAATTTTGATCAGTTAATATAATTAACTTAAATGTAGTAAAATTATTTTTACTTCAACCCACCTGGTTGTGTTAATTTTACTTTGTCCCGTGGACACTCAGCGTTAATTGTTTATTAATTCTAAAAAATATTCATTTCTGGGGAAGGGAAATATCTTTCTTACTGTACAGTACTATTGAGAGCATGTAGTCACAATCTAAATCGTAAGGTAAACACAATTCTTTAAGTTGTTGAAAATTGACGGTTGTTGGTTCTGTGAGTGTCAAATGTTGAAGTTGCAATCGTTTTCTTCTCTGTTGGATGAAGAAGGTATGATGAACTTGCGTGGTTAGTTCGACTCTGTTGGGAGAGTGAAGGCCTAGCAGGCTGTGGTCACAGTGTGGTGGGGCCCATGGGACATCCATGCAGACATCAACCCAAGGTAGCAGCAGTGAAGGCCAGAGGAAGAGAGGACTAAGAGAGCCAATGGTAGGAGTTGCGATGGACTTCTTCTGTGTTGAATGAAGACGTTGTGCCAAACTGCTGAGGTTGTCCTGGATTCTGTTTTGGTTGAGAGTCCTCTCTCTCCTGAATGAGCACATGGCTGGTTGTGAGTCAAGGCCTGGGGCCTGCTGAGGCCACGCAGGACAGCACAACACCGCGAACGTACCGAGAAGTCAAGAGAGAGCGAAGGCTGGTGTGGATGCCATTTAAAGCCCGAAAGATCCCACCTCTCAGGGTTGGCTCAGCCAATAAGAAAGATGGAAGTTCCAGGCGGGAGACCTTGGTTTATGGCTCTTTGTTTCAAGGGTGCTCATTTGCATGTGCAGCTGGATGAGTGGTAGCCGACGAAGAAACCATGAAAGACTCCTGCAATACCAATATGTTGTCGCTATCTGCACACCATGTACACAGTCACTTCGATCTTCAAAGCACCAAGTCATAGAGACCAAACACGGCATCGGTGATGTTACAATGACCGTTGGTTGTATAATAAAATACATACCGTAGTATCAAATACATTATATACATAAAATACAAGACAGTAAATCATTCACAAAAATGTTTTGGGATGCATGCTCATTTATAGATCCGTTTATCGATCAATAAATGCAGGGAAGTCTGTTTTAATGTCTGTAGGTTCTAATGGCAAGGGGCCTGACCACATTCTTAACAGCAATAAAACAAACTTATCTGACCGTAGTCATGGTAACCAAAGATCCTTCTTGCCCTTGTTGGGGGATGGGACCACAGATCCCAGAGTGAGTTTTAAATATTATTTGTTACCTAAAACAAATAATTGTGTCTGATTTGTCTCAGTCGTTACATCTACTTCTAGAAAATAAGAAACAAAAAATTGTGCTTCAGGTGTGCTTTTCTTTTGAATGTTTTTAATTAATTTATTTAGCCACTGTAAACTTTATCGTTACATATCATATTGTTATATTACAATGCTATCAATTAGCTTACTTTGTTTTAAATTGAACAGCCTGAAAATATCACTGCTAAATACCTTTAAGTATTGTGGTATTCTGTTTCTCACTGACACGAGTGAAAAAAGAATAAATAAAAAAAAAAGACAATTCTGTCATCATTTACTCACCCTCGTGTCGTTCCAAACCCTTTCATTCATCTTTGGAACACAAATGAAGATATTTTTAATGAAATCTGAAAGCTTTCTGTCCCTTCATTGAAAGCTACACTACCACTTTGAGGCTATGTTTACACGGAAACGATCTGAAGAGAAAACGCAAAAGTGGCGTTGCGTTATCACTTTTTATTCTGCGTTTAGACGAGCGTTATCGGGGGGAAATCCGCGTGCATATGATGACGCAAAAGTCTGTGAAATTCGATGTAGTATGCACTCCAGGCGGCTAGGTGGCAATGTAAAGCACTGCGACACAACAACACCAATATCTGAGAATATTTTGTACAACTGCTGAAAAGACTCTTGTACGTTTATCAGAGCTGCTATGGCAACTTGAAGGTCCGACGTATGGAAATAATCCGACATATTGGGGTTATTTTCCTGTAATGGCGCATGCCTGTGACGTAAACACGTACGCGACGAGAGCCACAGTGAGCAGATTTGCGTTTTTACTGTTTAGATGGGAGCGACGGTGGATCGTTTTAAGATTTCCACTCTGGAGGGTGGTTTCACTTTTTTGCGTTTTTAAGCCTCCAAAACGCCGTCGCCGTGTAAACAAAAGGCACATCCGATAAAATATTTTTACGTTTTCACCCAGAATCGTTCTCGTGTAAACAGGGCCTGAGGCTTCAAAGTGTGGGTGTGTAATTAATGACAGGATTTTCATTTTTGGATGAACTAACCTTTTAAATAATCAACTGAACAGAAACAGGTGCGTGGAAATAATTAACAACCAAGGAAGCTAACTATAGGTGTCACGATTTGGTTTTGGTTCTTGTCTCATGTCATGTTTCTGTGTCTTGTCATGTGATTCCCTGTTTGTCATGTGATCCTGCCATGTGTCTAGTCATTGGTTAATCGTCTGATCATTGTTCACAGGTGTTCCTCCTTGTCTTGTAATTAGTCTGTGTATTTAAGGCCTCGGCCCAGTCCCAATTCGCATACTATCCGTCCTAAATAGTATTCGAAAATAGAATTAGTACGTCCCAAATCGTAGTATATTGAAATGAGTGTTTCAAAGATACCCGGATGGTCTACTATATCTGGTCAGAATCCGAAGTGCAGATCGATGCACACTCTAACGGCTAATATTGCCCACAACCCATCGCGCGTTGGACGAGGATTCGGTTAGAACTACAAATACGAGTGAAAAGTGTTAATTAAAAAAACAACAACAAACTACGGATATGGAGGACGCGCGCGCGGGTCCGGCGGTTATGTAGAGAGGTTTAGATAAAGGGGTGTTGAGTGATTATTTTTCAGTATCTAACCTGTCGAAAATTTATTTATTCAACATTGTCTACATTTTATTGCATCTGCAGCAGCATTGTGAACTTTTGTAAAGATATGTTTAGTCATTAGGCCTACCTTTTAAATGCATCATATTCAAATTGCAAACACACGAGGAGAGTCTCCGCATGAAAGACCGACGACTGCAGATGAACGTGCTCTCCGAAACGGTAGAAAATCAAATTAGATTGAATGGATGATTTTAACTGTGACAAAATGATTGACGGGGCAGTTTACGGGGACAGGATGGAGCGACAGATCTGTTAAAGATGACGTGATAGTATGTCCCAAAGCTTGCATACTGTTTTGCTACACACTCAAAAGTATGTACTTATGTACAAAGAGTACATACTTTTAGGTTGTAGTATAAGTAGGCGAATTGGGACTGGGCCCTCATGTTTGCCCTGTGTCTTTGTCGAGTATTGAATGTTTCCTGTTGATGTTCTAGTTTTGAGTTTCCAGTTTCATGCCTTTGTTTTATATTTGATCACGTTTTGTTAATAAATTGCATTTGGTTTCTTAATTCAACTTGCCTCTCGAGCAGTGGTTCCCAAACCTGTCCTGGCGTACCCCCAACACTGCACATTTTCTTTGTCTCCCTCATCAAACACACCTGATTCATCTCATTAGCTCATTAACCCATGTGATTATGAGCTGATGAGTTGAATCAGGTGTGTTTGATTAGGGAGACAAAGAAAATGTGCAGTGTTGGGGGTACGGCAGTACAGGAATGTTGGGTAGGGAAGTATGCGATTTTGGATGCAGCCAAAAAAAATATTTTTTAATGTTTTTACATGCTCACTAAAGCTGCATCAAAAATACAGTAAAAAACAGTAGTATTCTGAAATATTGCAATTTAAAATAATTCTATTTTAATATAATTTAAAATGTTATTTATTCCTGTGATGGCAAAGCTGATTTTTCATTTCTTACTTACCCCAAACTGGTATTGTTTACCAGGATCTGAATATAATAGTTTAATAGTTACCGCTGTGGTCAGAACTATTGGCATCCCTGGTAAATATGATCAAAGATGGCTGTAAAAATAAATCTGCATTGTTTATCCTTTTGATCTTTCATTAAAAAAATCTAACCTTTCTTTGAAGTAAAAGAATTCAAGTGGGGGAAGTGAATTTAAAGAAGGGTTTAAAGGGTTTTGTTAAATACTTTTTGAAATCTCCT
Organism: Siphateles boraxobius; assembly: GCF_051911475.1. Classification (NCBI taxonomy): domain Eukaryota; kingdom Metazoa; phylum Chordata; class Actinopteri; order Cypriniformes; family Leuciscidae; genus Siphateles; species Siphateles boraxobius. The sequence continues at coordinate 39,077,643 of NW_027509208.1, read as the reverse complement.
TTTGCCAAGATAACAATAGTTTTCTTCTATAATGCCTGATGAGTTTGGAGAACAACTGACTAGAGATCAGAGATACTTCCTCCATACAGAATCTCTCCAGATCCTTCAGATTCACAAGTTCATGTTGGTGCTTCTCTTCAGTTCAGCACACTAATTTTCTATAGGGTTCAGTTTAGGGGACTGGGACGGGCTTCATTTTGTGCAAAGTAACACATTTTTGTGTTGATTTTGATATTTGGTTTGGAACATTGTCCTGATGGAAGATTAAACCACAGTCCATTATAAAATTTCTAGCAGAGGCAGTCAGGTTTTGATTTTTTACCTGTTGGTATTTGCTAGAATCCATAATGCCATGTATCTGAACAGGAGGACCTCCAACAAAAAAAAAGGCCCACAACAATAAAGATCCAGCAGTATAATAAACCGTAGGCACGGGGTACTTTTTTGTCCCCGTTTGCACCAAACACATCTGGTGGGTTTACTGCCAAAAAGCTCTTTTTTTTAGTTTCATATAATCTGGTCTCTTTTGAAGTTCCAGTCGTGTCTGACAACTGAATATGCTTTTATATGAGTATATGCTGAAAATGTTTTTGGATGAGTAAGGAAGATTTTTCTTGAAACCCTCCCAAAGGACATGGTGATGTAGGGGTTGTTTGATGTTTTTGTTTTTTTAGGCTTTCTGACCCCCAAGACTCAAGTAGTCTCTGCAATTCTCCATCTGTGATCCTTGGAGAGTCTTTGGCCAATCAAACTTTCCTTCTAGCCGTGCATTAGGATGATATAGAGACACGTCCTTTTCCAGGCAGATTTGTAACATCTTTAGTTGATTGGAACTTCTTAATAATTGCCCTGATGGTGGAAATGGGAATTTTCCATGGTTCAGCTATTTTCTTCTGCTGCACATCAGAACTATATTCTTTGGTTTTACTCATTGTGATGGATGGATCATTTTTAGACTCCTTTGAAACATGAAGTCATGGCTGGACAATTTCATGTTCCTAGTCATCCTAAAAAAATGTGCTAACATTTTTTTTATATTAATGGGAATATACCTCAGAGATATTTTACTCGTAAAACATTAAGGGGTGCCATTAATTGTGGCAAATGTGTTTTGTAGAAAAACATTTATTTCATAATGTGAGTTTCCCCCCACTTTCTATTCTTTTCCTTAAGTGAAATGTTAGATTTATGCTATTTTTTGAATGAAAGATCAAAAGAATAAACAATGCAGATTTATTTTTACAGATTTTATTTTATTAAAACCAGGTTTTGATTTGAAACATCTCACTGGCACCCGTGACACTGCATTTCAGGAATGAGTTTCTGCAAAATCCAGACGTGCGTCTCTTCAGACAGTCGGCTGTTTAGGTTATCTTCCTCACATGGAGAAGCTGCGAGTTATCGTGCTGTGTGTGAGAGAATGTGATATTGTCTCTGCGGCGAGTGGGAAGGTCTGCGCCGCGAAATTAGAATATCGGCTCCTGTGTTGTGACTGGCTTCTTTGAGCAAGCTCACCTGTGTGCTTCCTGCTCATTAGCATTCTCATGCATATTAATAAGGAGCAGAGGCGCAGCACGCCCTAGCTTGGCCGCAGGGCATCATGGGAGATTACTTGCATGCGTAATCCCGCTGGCTGGAGTTGGTCCAGAACTCCACAGCTGTCCGTCAAAGCGCAGGAGGGCAGAAGGGCATCAGGGTGTGGCGGGGCAGGGCAGTAAAGGGCTAGCGTTTAGCATGGGCTTAGCATTAGCTCATCCAGGATGGAGTCAATCGCCTTTTGAATCGTAATGAGATCGCTTTCAGTTTTTTTAAAGGCAGCTTTGCTGATTAGTTTCTATTTAGTTCAGTTTTCTGCTCTCTAAATGTCTGAAACTAGTGCTGTTTGGTCTCTGATGTATCCAACACGTAATTCAACCTGTTGAATTCTCAGATTCATTAGTGTATGAAGAAGTGTATTGTGCTAAACTATAAAAACATGTTGCTGAGGCGATAGAATCACTTCAATCGATTTTTTATAAGAATGAACGCTCTTATTCGTATTTTAAAGTGGCATTTATTTGACCAAAATACAGTACAAACAGTAAAATTGTGAAATATTATTACAGTTTAAAATAGCTGTTTTCTAATTGAATATATTTTAACATGTAATTTATTGCTGTGATCAAAGCTGAATTTTCAGCATCAGTCTTCAGTGTCACATGATCCTTCAGAAATCATTCTAATATGATGATTTGCTGCACAAGAAACACTTATTATTATTATCAATGTTGAAAGTTGTGCTGCTTAAAAGTGGGGTATGTGATTCTCTTTTTTGTCCATTTTTTTCAAAATAACTAGAAATCCTATTCCCAACTCACGAGTTAGAAGCACTTAAATGAAAATTAAGCAATTTAATCATCTGTGGAACGGGCAGGACTTGGAAAAACTCCAGGCAATCATTTCCAAGACCACCTGGAATCATTGGACAGTAAGTTCGTCAATCAAACGTTGTACCACACCCCCCTCCCCCCAGCGCGCGTGACCCCCTTCGTGACGCATGCACATCTCGTCAGTAAAGCCGGTTGCATGATTAGTAGTAAATCGTCATTACAATCTCTCGCGCATCTGAGTTTTCGCTCGTGCATGATTGCGCGTCCATGTTCTTCGAATGGGTGGAGTCAGGGCCAGCATTGGAGGAAAGAAGGTAGGACCATTTGAATTGTGTATTTTCAAAATCTGCCGGTCGTTTTCAAAATCACATACCTCACCTTTAATATTTTTGTGGAAACAGTGATATTCTTAGATGAATATAAAGTTCAAAAGAACAGCATTTATTTGAAATGGCAAACCTTTGTAATAATATAAATGTCCTAACTGTCACTTTTGATCTATTTAATAAAAGTACAATGTATTAATATTTGTATTTATCCTAAAAGTGGTCCATGGAATATATTCCACTTTCAAAGTTATATGATATGATATGATTCAGACTGAACTCTGAACAGACTTTTATGCTGATTTTGCATCCCTTTTTGAAAGTTTTAGTTCCTATTAATTGCAAATGCAAGGAAAAGAGTGACCAGCACAATTAACTAATCATATTTTCTCCTTTTTTGTTCCACAGAAGAAAGTCATATAGATGGTTTGGAACGTCATGAGGGTGAGTAAAAAATATGTATTTCTATTTAGTGAATAAATGTATAATAATAAGAGAATCTTTATTTTTATGTGTTATGTTCACTCTTAGAATGAAAGGTTCTAGAACCTTAAAGGGTTCAGGCGCCTCATATATAGAAACTTTTAGGGCTTTACGGGATCGTTTTATGCATTTAGTTTTAATTAATTATTTTTTTATTTAATTATTTTTTTATTGTGATTAAATTGAATTAATTAAACAGCTCATAAACATACTTTATCACTAGGAAACAAACCCCGTTAATCATGATAACAGGTCATAATTTAAGACATTTATCCTTTTATAGAATCTTTTTGGCCTAATTGGTGCTTTAAAATTGAGTCAAGAACCCTAGAGTTCTGTATAGAACCCCAATGATCCTTTTATTTTTCTGGCTATTCCTTTAAATGTGATGACACATGTTGCTTCATTGCTCATAATGACCTACACACAAGAAGCCAATTTATTTTATAGTAAAACATCTCCATGTTAGGTTAACCAGCAGTATCATCAGGGGAAGGAAACATGTTTTTCAACTAGTTCTTAAACCATCTTACTGCAGCCTACAATGCATTTAACTATGAAGAAATCAACAGCCATGTGGACCCCAACTGATCCCATAATCAAGTGTGTGTAGTTTTTCAGCTATAGCCTTCATGTATCACATCTGAGAATACATACCAGTTAACAGTGTGTTAATCACACAGTAGTAAAAGTTCATAAAAATAGGCCACAATGAACTAGATTCGGTATTGGTGTTTTATCTGTATTTTGAATTCCGCATTGCATTTTATTGTGTTTTAGGGTTAATGGAAATGTCTGTAATATTACTGGATAATGTCCTGGCAAAAGAAAATTACCAGTACATTTTCTGTTTTTATTTTTACACATGAAATCATAAATGACCCTATTTATTTACTGTCTTCATGCATGTTCCCAGTCTAATTGTGAGCAGCTTATTAATGCATGTTGTTCCAAAGACAAAAATGTCTTTGAAGTCTTTCAGTGCATGAAACTACTTTTCTTTTCAGCCGACGCCACAAGGTGTGTTTTAAAAGGTATACATTCAGATCTGACTGTATTCTGGTACGCAACACCCAATAAGCACCCAATAAGCTCCCAGTAGATAAAATCAAGTCCGCCGGTACCTTTTTTCTCATTGACATTGAGCATTTGGTTTCTCTTGAAAATATTACATCACAGAAGTGAAATTGGTTGCAAATGCTGATTCAAGTTGACTCGACTTTCTCTAGCCCTAAACGTTGTCTCCATTAATTTGCTCAGTTTTTTAAAGGCAGCCAAATTAAAGGTGACATGTAAGATTTTATAATGATAAAATACATTCTCTTAACCCAGTTTATAGTTCATTGACCACTATCAGGCCTTGTCCACACTAATACATTTTCATCTGAAAGCGGATCTTTTACTCTCCATTTTGGCCTTTCATCCACACTGAGAAGGCGTTTTTAACAACAAAAACGCTCTTCAAAGTGGATACATTTGAAAACGTGTTTTTCATGTTTCATGGACTGAGAAAACTGAGGTATTTTAAAAACGCTGAAGTAAGTTTAGTCATGTGACACATATTGAACCCATAGATATTCATGTTTATACCGGTATTGTGCCTGTTATGTGCTACTCACTTTAACACAGTTGCTAAAATATGTTACTTTTCACACTCTTCATATCACAGTCCTGCAAAGATGACAGAAAATTCACTCACATTTGCTGTCCTGCAGCAAAACATGAGAGCAGTCACGTTTTAGACCAAACATATAATGGTGAGTGGGTGCGATCTGGACGTATCTGTCACAGAGTCACTCACACCATCCACTCGTTCATCATCAGCACCAGATCCGCCCACTCGTTCATCTTCACCCGAATTCTGATCATCTGCATTTGTTCACCCTCATCAGCCTCACCATATCAAGCCTGCACTCCCTCCATTTCACTGTCTGGTCTCGTCACACGTTACACAGACTCTTCCTGCTCTCACCAGAGATTCCCAGTATTCCCGTACCTGATCTTCATCCTCATCTTCGTCTGCTTCAGTAGTCTGCAGTCTTCGGATCCTCATAACCTCCCTGTGTCTTCGTTCCTCGATCCTCAATCATCCTCAACCTCACATCCTTCATCTTCATTTGCATTACAGTCAGCTTAGTCCTACATGTCCTCTATTAATACCATCCTTCACCTGTTGTGTTCTGTTTTGCTCCCGCTCTGTTTATTTTACATCCACCGTCTGTTCCCTTCCGTGTCGTGACAGAAGACTAGACCCACCAAGCAGAGCACCGAGAGCCCGAATACGAGCACGAGCACGGATCCGTTTGCCGAACTGGTTCAAGCACTTCTTCTGCTGTTGCCTCTGCCAGTCCCATGGGCCATCCAGCGACATTCACCTGTGAGGCGAGGATTGCAGTGGATTTCTCCTTCAATGCTCACTGTACTACGAAATGCAGCCACATCTCTTCCCCACGGATCGCGCAAGGGTAGCCTCCATGATTTCTCTTCTAACCAGTCGAGCTCTACAGTGGGCACTCGTTGTGGCAGTCCAATGCTCAAGTAACCACCTCGTTATCAGCCTTCACCAAACACATCAAGGAAGTCTTCGGACAATCAATTTCAACCCCCTCCATTCACAATCAACTCTTTCTTCTTCACCAAGGTACCGAATCACTCAGTCAGTAGTATGCTTTAACTTTTCGTAAATTGGCAGCCTCTAGTGGATGGAACGAAACCGCTCTTCTCACTTTGTAGTCACCTACCGACCTGGAAGCAAGAATTGTAAGGCAGACGCACTCTCTCGTCTTCATCATCCGGATCCTGAGCCCGCAACACCTGAACCTATTCTCCCTCTAGCCATGATTGTCAGCCCCATCCAATGGGCACTCGATGACCAAATCCGTCAAGCCACTTTGACCGAACCTGCTCCGCTGGGAGGTCCTGAGGGACGTATCTTTATACGATCAACCTATCGTCTGTCCCTCATGGACTCCGCTCACACCTCTCCGGGCTCTGGACACCCAGGTAGCCGGCGAACCCTCTCGCTCCTCAGCCAACACTACTGGTGGCCATCTATGGCCCAGGATATCTCCCGATACATCAGAGGATGCTCAGTGTGTGCCATCAGCAACACTCCCTGTCGACTACCAGAAGGTAAACTCACACCATTACCCATTAGGGCTGCACGGTATTGGTAAAAAATGACATTGCGATATTTTATTTTTCTGCGATATAAAAACAATTGCTCCAGATGACTTGAATAGCTCTATTTGGAAAGAATGAATCATTCTAAAATGACTGGGGTGGTTTTGTCATGGAGTAAATCCGCATAGAAACTAATATTAATAATGTTAACTAATGTAGTTAACTAGAGTTTAATAAATGGAACATTATTGTACAGTGTTTCCGATTTGTTATGTCTCTTGAGTTCAGTGTTGGCCATATCAGTTGTTTTAACCATTCATTAAAGTGAATCGGTTCAAAGGAGTCATTAGTTCGTGAATCGGACGTGTCCTTAACGGACCACGGCACATGTTGTGTGATTTATCCCGGCAGTTTAGGACATCGCACAAGATTTGTGTCAACACAGAAAACATTGCATCACTGGACAGATTTTTTGTTTATTGAAAGTGTGGTTTATGTCATCTGAATGCGTGGAGCGCTTTTCAGAGAAGATAAGGCAACGTTATTTTAGCACAATTCACAACCAGCGGTAGTTCAGAAAAAATAAACTTCGGTCTTCCGACCTTTTACCATCGTGTATTCTCAAAGATATTCAGTCAACTCAATTCATTAATATGCGCGAGGGAGGGAGAGAGAGCAAGACAGTTTGAAGACAGTGTGGGAGTACGCGCGCGCGGCCGGGGCTTTCACTTCTCTCTGCTCGTTCTCGGTTAAACAAGCGCAGCAGTCAGTCATCTACATCACTCACTGGTCAAATAAGGCTTTGGCGGGACAAAAATAAACTTAAGTAAGGCTGACAGAAAACCGTGTGCAAGTTCCAGTCTTCATGCGATTGATGTTTAAACTGAAAGGACTTGCAAATTGATAAACTCTCACTCTATGATGGTTAAACTTTGCAATTAATCCACGGAGCTGCTGGCCCATAGCCTACTGATCATTAATCATGGATCAACTACGATCCCTATACTTGACATCGCACATCCTGCGATGTGACTATCGTGGATGCACACATCGCCATATCGATGCTAAAACGATACATCGTGCAACCCTATTACCCATACCCAACTCTCCCTGGTCCCATCTAGGCATTGATTTTAAGACCGACCTTCCATCTTCAAACTCTCATACCTGCATCTTCTTCATAGTCAACCTGTTCTCCAAATCCTGCAAGCTCATCCCCCTAAAAGGACTTCCTACTGCCTTCGAGGCTGCAGAAACATTATTTCAACACATATTTCGTCACTTGGGTCTCCCAGAAGATATCGTCTCCGACAGAGGTCCTCAGATTATCTCCCGTGTCTGGTAAGCCTTCAAACTTCTCAGTATCCCCATCAGTCTCTCATGCGGTTATCATTCCCAAACTAACGGCCAGATTGAGCGGAAGATCCAAGAAATCGGGAGGTACCTGAGGTCATACTGCCACCAGAACCAGGACAGCAGGCAGTGCGGAGACACAAGGAACAGGCAGACATCAAACTAGGGAACAGACCCAATAATATCACCCTGGACAGTTGGTGTGGCTGTCCACCTGGGACATCTGTCTCCGCCTGCCCTGCCGTAAGCTGAATCCGTGCTATATGGGTCTCTTCAAGGTGCAGAGGCAGCTCAACGATGTCACATATCGCCTGGAGCTCCCCTCACATTACAGAATCTCACCTTCATTTCACGTTTCCCTTCTCAAACCTTACACTGACCCTCTCCCAACTTCCACAGGATCTGGTGATGGTGACGATGGCGTACCTCCTTCACCTGACATCACCAACGAGGATACCATCTACCACAGAGGTCTTCAATCCTGCTCCTGGAGGGCCACTGTCCTGCAGAGTTTAGTTCCAACCCTAATCAAACACACCTGAATCAGCTCATCAAGCTCTTCAGGATCGCTTGAATATACAAAGGCAGGTGTGCTGAAGCAGGTTTGGAACTAAACTCTGCAGGACAGTGGCCCTCCAGGAGCAGGATTGAAGACCTCTGATCTACCGGGTCCAATCCATCTCTGACTCACGACGACGAGGGAAGCGTCTTGAGTACCTCATAGACTGGGAAGGATACGCCCCAGAGGAATGCTCCTGGGTCGTTAGAGACGACATCCTGGACCCCACCTTACAGACCCAGTTCCACCTTGACCATCCAGATCGACCCGCGGCCAGAAGTCGAGGCCGTACCTGTTGTCGTCATCTCCGGTCGTCAGGAGCCACCCGTGGAGGATGTACCCGTGGGGGTACTGTCACAGAGTTACTCACACCATCCACTCAGCCATCAGCATCAGATCCGCCCACTCGTTCATCATCACCCGAATTCTGATCACCTGCACCTGTTCACCCTCATCAGCCTCACCATATCAAGCCTGCACTCCCTCCATTTCACTGCCTGGTCTCATCACACTTTACACAGACTCTTCCTGCTCTCACCAGACATTCCCAGTATTCCCCTACCTGATCTTCGTCTTCATCCTCATCTTCGTCTTCGTCTTCTTCAGTAGTCTGCAGTCTTCGGATCCCCATAACCTCCCTGGGGCTTCGTTCCTCGATCTACAATCATCCTCAACCTCACTTCTTTCATCTTCATTTGCGTTACAGTCAGCTTAGTCCTACATGTCATCTAGCAATACCATTATTCACCTGTTGTGTTCTGTTTTGCTCCCGCTCTGTCAATAAACTGTTTATTTTATATCCACCGTCCGTTCCCTTTTGAATTGGTAAGATATTTTGCACCCATTCAGAAATCGGTGAAGAAAAAATGCACTCCAGTCAGTGTTAACTTACTCAATTGTTTACTCATGACATATATAGCAACACATCTAAAAGTATTGCCAATATGTTGGACCTTTTATTGAAAGTAGCTGCTTTTACCAACTAAGACATGCTTTAACAAACACCTGTAAGCGCTGGAGGAGCAACGTGAAGTGCAAATTGCAGTTTGCAAAATATTTTTTTTTCCCGTTAGGTGTCACTAGTGTCGCAGAAACTACATACTTCCAAATGTACGTACGTAAAATCCAAAGAAGAGATGATTGCTGTATTGAACTTCCCCTGCCAGTATTTTGCCAGTAAGTTGCCAGTCACCACCAGCATTTTTTTAATCATTTTTCATTCACATTTAATCAAGTTTCATGGCCATCAGAATATTTAATTGAATGAATATCTGAACAAGCAATATAACAAAAGAAAGAACAGAAAAGTTTTAATGATTTAGTTTAGCTTCATGCATTCTCTTTTTTATCAACATTTGAATGTGAGTTTCATAAAACAGCAAAACATTTTACAAAAACCTGAGGAAATATCGTTTCTGTCAAAGACTTCATCGATTGGATTCAGAATGATAATCAAAACATAGATGGAGTAGATTGAGTCCATCAACACCCTCAAAGCTTCACAGTCCTGTAGCTAATCCTCGGTCGACTTTTCATTCAGTTGCATTAGGCAGTTTTGATTTATACGCTGTTTAATGTTGAGGATAGCGTTATTTTACATATGCATCTGCTTACATATGAGATCGCTTGTTCCTGCTTCTTCTTCTTCTTTGTTTTGATTAGGAGATTCAGTACTCTTTCAGAAGGTGTGTAATAGCGCCCCCTACCATATAACAGTGAAAATATGGAAAGCCGGAAAATTCCGTCAATGGTGGGGAAAGAGTTAATTGAGACCAATGCAAGGTGGGTGTGTTTCAAATGTGTTTATTCATCAGTGTTTATCTCTTTGGTGCAGAAATGAGATTCCACATTTGCTGGAAACTGAATGTTTGGAATGAAGGGTTGCAGAAGCGCAGTATTGATCTGTCCTTTTCCAGCACTATTAGTGTTTCCACATCATCAGATGTATGAAAGTGTATGCCAGATATATGTGTATGTGAGAGGGAGAGATAGAGTGAGCGGTAGGGAGCACAGTGGGGTTCACCTACTGTGTGAATACTAATTCAGCTCTCTTGGCAGGTCAGGGTCCCTCTCCTCTCGACATTTACCCATCTGCACCGCAGCACACACTCTCACACTCAGCTCCTGTGGATTACCTAGGCCGCAGGACAGAGCCGTTTCTATGGAAACCTCATAGCAGGCCGCATGAGTTAACCGTACACCTCTTGTAAAGTCTCTTCTCTTGGTGTGTGTGTGTGTGTGTGTGTGTGTGTGTAAAGCACACAGCGCTGGGTGAACTGCACACCAACCTGCCAATCAGGTAATTATTGTACTCTTTAATGAAAGACAGAAAGTCTTGCGTTCTTTTCCTGAAGATTGTTTTATGGTAACGTTTATCAGTGACTAGATAACACCTGTAAAGCAGCTCAAAGAAACACTGGAACCACATGTTTCACTCATTTGAATTGCATAAAGCTGTCAGACAGGAGAAGATTACGATACATACATTACTGTTCAAAAGTTTTGAAAGAAGTCTTTCCAAGGCTGCATTTTTTTGATCAGAAATGCTTAAAACGGTAATATTGCGAAATATTATTACGATTTTAAATAGATGTTTTCTATTTGAATACATGTTAAAATGTCATTTATTCCTGTGATCAAAGATGAATTTTCAGCATCATTACTCCAGTCTTCAGTGTCACATGATCCTTCAGAAATCATTCTAATATGATGATTTTCTGCTCAAGAAACATTTCTGATTATTATCAATGTTGAACACAGTTATTCTGCAAATTTTTATAAAAAATATGTTATAAATGAAAGTTCAAAGAACAGCATTTAATTGAAAAGAAATCTTTTGTAACATTATTTATGTCTTTTCATTTCACTTTTGATCAATTAAATGCATCTTTCCTGAATAAAAGTATGAATTTCTTTCATAAAAAATTACTAACCCACAAGTTTTGATAGTGTACAATACTATATTCCCAAGTGAAGTTTAATCAACAGCATTTTTGGCATTATGTTAATAACCACAAACATCACCACGTGTCACTCTTTTTCTTAAAACAATAAATAAATAATGAAAATAAAATCTGGGTTAAAGTGAGGCACTTACAATGGAAGTGAAATAGTTGACTATCTGTAAATGTTAAAATAATCACTGTTTTAATAGTGAAGCCACAAGATGTAAACAATATAATTGTTATGATTATGTTTTTAGACTGAAACAATCACTTGCTAACCTTTTCTGTGTGAAGTTATTGAATTTTACAACTTCGTCTCCATTACAGTGCGATGATGTAAAAAACCTAAAATCCCAAAACGTAATAATTAGGGTTCAACCAGCTTTACAACTCAAATAATACACGCATTTTAACAAAAAACAAAGTGCATTTATAAAATTGTCACATTTTAAATCCTTCCAAAATTTGCCCCGTTTACTTCCACTGTAAGCGCCTCATCGTAAAAATATTTTTTTTTTTTTTCATTGTAAAGAAAAGGAACGACAAGTATATATTTTATACTTAAATATTCCTTTTAAATTAAAGTTCACAGTACAGTGCATTTACATAGTATAGTATTTATTATTCGGATCAGGGTGTGAAAAATATGCAGTTACACATATTCTTATTGTACATGCGTTCCGATACAGTTACAAAATATTACAATACACAATCACATGTTATTCTGCTTGTAATTATACAGTTTTTTGTTATTGTAGATGATTACGTAAGCATTTAATGTTACATGAACATCGTGATATACTGTGTAAAAGTAAAACCCAACAGGTAGATGCAAAACTAAACCAAGACCATGTGCATTTCATGTGATGACAACAGTAATGAGAACAGGAAAACGGACATAATCTGAAGACAGAAGTTGGCATTTTCAGCCATCTGATATTGTGTGTCGAAGTGCTTATCGGAAGCGGTGTTAATATCTATACGAGACAGAGTATATTACAGGGTATCTGACATTGAGTGTGTGCTTGTATGTGTGTAGGTTACCATTTGATTGACAGGTGAGCAGAGTCTCAGTGCTCTGGGCTTCATAATCAGCAGCTTTATTCCGAGCACAAAGGATTGTGGGAAGAGAGGGATGAGAGAAGCCGAGAAGTGCAGAATAGTAAAATTCCCGGAGGAGAGGAGGGGTTGCCTTCTCTCCTTTGTTTATTTCTTTGCTTTCCTTTGAACAGGTTCTCAGTGTGTGTGTTTTTGGGAGCGCAGGTAGTGTATTTGGTGTATTTTTGAGCATGTGCACTTCTCTGCGTGTGTATGTGTGTGTTTTTGAGAAGAGTGTTGTTCTCATTATGACTGATAGATCAAAAGCTCGATTAATTTCTGAGCACGTCTTCCTGGTGCTGTTGCTCCAGCTGTTCAATGCTGCAAACAGCCTCTCTCTGATTGGACGAACTCTTAGTCAATCAATCAAACGGGGGTGTGGCCAGGTGGAGGGGGGGCTTGGTGATATTTTTGTATCTGAGATGTTTTTCCTGCATTATTTTATCGTTTCCTGAATATTTTTTTTGTGTGTCTTTTTACGATTTTTTTTTAAAGAACATTCATCTGGATATGTAGGGGTGGCCGATATACCGGCAGACATGATTTACTGGTAGAAATGTGTCAACTGGTAGAGATTTTGGACTATGTCTCTATCGCGGTTACGCTTACGTCACGTGACATTGCTATGCCGTCACGAAAGCGTATCATTTGAATGTGTTTTTAAGCATTGCTATGTGATTTTAAACCATTGAAGCGCATAAGCAGCGAAATAACTCATTCCGTTTATGTGTGCGGCACGTAAAGCCGTTCTTCATACAACGCTTTTTTCTATTCCATGGCGCTACTTATCCATTGTTTTTCAATGTAAACACGTGCTAGACTGACGTATTTAACCATTGCTCTCACTTTTGCAGCGTCCCGTTGAAAAATGCTGCTTTCAAGTTAAAAAAAGTTCAACGTTTAAAAAACGCGCCTCTTTTCGTTCCACTGACCTGCGTCTCTGTGTGAACCGGCCCTTATGGACCTCATTCAGAGCAGCGCCATGACAGGTATGAAAGCGAGGCTGTGAGGGATAGACTTACCGTATTTTCAACGCCATCCACTTTAAAAAAGCTGTATAAAGCTCCTAGATCACTTATAATTTTCCACAGCTCGCCATCTGGAGATTTTTGTCTCTGCAAAAATATCTTTCCAAGAATTTCAGTAGTGTTTCGTCAGCAGAACAATCCAGAAAAACATTAAATTACAGTACAACCCACTGAAGAGATGTATGTATGTCTTTCCCTCGCAGTCTCGCTTTCATTCCCGTTAAAAATTAAAGATGGCGCTGCTGTGAATACACTAAAAAGTTATGACAACGTATGTTTTTACATTGCTTTAACTCATCAAAACACGTTAAGCTATACAAGATTCAACTCATTTTTTAAGTCAGTTCTCACGTCAATGTCAATTTTTAAGTCAACGTAATTTAAGTTGAAATTGACTTAAAACAAGTTGATTGTACTTACGGTAAATAATTTAAGGCAGCAATGAATGGCAGTCTAATAAACCTTCTGTTGTCTGTCATTAATGTTAATCAAACAACAAAATTGAGAAAATCTCTGAATAAAAACAAATGTTTATTTAATTTACACAGTGAAGACTATGCAGTCTTTTTTATACATTTTATTACTTTATACAGATTATGTAGTATTTCTTTTTTCTAGTGCTTGAAGTTTTTCAAGTAGGTCTATTTCATTTGTGTCTTTGTTCATTGTAGTTTTTTTGTCCTACTGATTGTAATTAGTTTCTTTGTTCTTATTTTATCACTGACTGTTTACTTGTCTTATGTAAGCTTGAGAGTTTTTTTTTAGTTTTTTGTGAAATTGGTGACAAATAATACTATTTAAGTGGCATCAAAAGTTTTGATATAAAACCTTTTTCAAAGCAAAAACAACTATATTATGAAATACATCATTATCGATCGTAATATAAAATTACTAATTTTGTGTTGTAAGAATTTGGTCATTTTAATTTAAACTCTATATTTGCAAACACATACAGTCTTCCTAGAGGTTAAGCACTTTTTAAGTTAAACAATACTATTTCTTCCTTGGATTAACCACTTTTTCTGTTATTCTCATTTTGTAAGTTGTTTTGGATAAATGGAAAAAAGGTAAATTTAGCACTGGACTGTGAGTTGATGCTTCTGCTGCTCAAACTTTCCGACCTCTCTGAGCTGCTGTGTTTCCAGTGAAGCTGTTATTGAAGCCGGCGTTTCTCAGAACTGCTGTTGAAACTCATTTACTTCAGCTCCAGGAAGTCAACAGCATCACTTCTCTTTCCTCGCTGCTTTTTCTTTTCTCTCTTTTGTCAGATCTGCTTAGTATGTTGAGAATGTTCCTTGCCCGTCAGTCTGTTTATCTGTCTTTTCATTGCGGCTCTCTTTCCGTTACTGTCTGTCCATCCATGTGTTTCTGGAAGGATTTTACAATGAGAAATGTTTCAAGTGATTGTTGCTTAGTAAACGCCAGCTTCGGGTGATTATTAATGAACAGAAACGGGAGTAAAACCCAAATCATCCCGAGTAAAAGTTTGTTTTTAGAGCCTTTAACCTTCTAACTCTCTCTTCCCAGAGTTTACCTGCTTAAACGATGCCAAATTTACTAATATTAACAATATCCCTGCCTGTCTCTGTCTTTTTTTTAGCGTGTTCAAGTGTCGTGTATGTGATTTTTCTGTTGTTTTGGCTGCTGATTAAGCTCATATCCATAAACAAAACGACCTCGTTTAACAGATTACAAAGGAATTACACGATCAAAGAGCAAAAGACAGGATGTATAAGAGAGTGGGAGAGAGAGCGAGGAGATTGCTTGTGTGTGAGACAGAGAGAGAGAGATACACCTCTTGCCCTACACTATCTGATATCGGAATCCATTTTGTGCTGAATGAACGTAACAGCTAATCCCGCCCTCTGGTACAGGCCTGAGGGTCTCTGACACTCTCACACACACACACACACACACCCAGCAGACACACTGTGGATTTACATGCTTTCAGAGAACCATCATTTTGTTGCATTCCAACATGTTTTTATAGATGCACTGTTTTGCGAATGAATACTGACTGACTTGCACTAAATATGGTGTATCTGTGTGTTTGAGAGGACAGGTTGCACTACAATAGTCACTAAGTTTACTATTTTCTTTATCTGACGTAGCATATAAAAAGAATCTTCTTTGACATGAATATGCCACTTGAATACTATCCATTCTAATTGGATTTCAGTGAAATAGTGTTGCCATTTGAACTGGTTTAAGCTGGATCATTTCAGTGGTTTTGAACTGGACACATTTTTCATGGCAGATTGTATACTTATTGGAAGCTAAACAGTAAATAAAGTAGTATACTCTTTTTAAAATAAAGGCTCCTAAAGAAGGTTTTTGCAGTGAGGCCATTTTTGGTTCCGCTAAGAACCTTTTAGTGAACGGCTATTAAAATAACCGTTTTTTCTCTTGTGTTAAGAATAGTTTTAAAATATAAAGAATAATTTTCCACTATAA
Organism: Siphateles boraxobius; assembly: GCF_051911475.1. Taxonomy (NCBI): domain Eukaryota; kingdom Metazoa; phylum Chordata; class Actinopteri; order Cypriniformes; family Leuciscidae; genus Siphateles; species Siphateles boraxobius. The sequence continues at coordinate 39,061,905 of NW_027509208.1, read as the reverse complement.
AGAACCTTTTGTGGAATGGAAAGATTCCATGGATGTTAAAGATTCTTCATGGAACCATTGATGCCAATAAGTAACTTTTAGTTTTAAGAGCGTGTAACAAATTTAACCGTCAAGGGTTTGTGTATTTGCTGCTGGTGGTTTACTTATGTCATAATTAGTGTTTAATTAGCTGTGACCTGCTTTACTGTTGTTGTAAAGCTTTTAATAAATGTAGGTTGGGTTATAACTTTATGATTTTTTTTATAAACAACTGTTTTAATTATAGTTTTGTTAGCTTGTTGAATGACCTTTAATATGATAGATAAGTAGAAGAGATCTAAGGACAGTTCATCTGGATTATTATATTAAATTGGATTAAATTGGGTCTAGATTAAAAGAATCAAACTATCTTCAGTCACTAAAATGGCCATTCAACAAATGGTTCATGTAATATAAGTGCGTTTTCCTCACTGTAGGTCTGCCTCTGGTGAACATAATGAAGTATTGATCCATTTTCATGCCGAAATTGGACTTTAATATGACTTTTGCTGGTCAACTGCACAAGCTGTCCTCTTCAGGTTGTGGTATTTTTTGAATTTTGAGATGAATCCCATTTTAACACATAAAGGGCTTTTAAATTAAGAGGTAGGCCTAGTACCTGTATTTGAGAACTGCTGTGGTACAGTGTTGGAATGATTCTTACATTGCTCTTAGACTGATCGCAGCGTCGCTTATCCAGAAGTTTGTTGAGTTCACCGGACCGTAACGCTCCGTTTGTAACGGACCTTTGACTCGGAACTAATGAAGAAATGAGACGGAAACAAACGATGACAGAAGTTAAATACTAAGTCATCTAGCAGATGCTCAGATGTAGAATTTAATATTTTAATTTGTCCGAAATTTCGACACGTCTTTTAACTGAAAAGGCCCTATGCGTAGGCTACATAGCAGACTAACCTTTTTTTAAATGTAGGCTGCATTTTATTAGCTAGGCCTATATAAATTAGCTATTATCGTTATTTTTAAAGATTTATATTAGAATGTGAACATTTTGAGGCCTTCATTACTTTTTTGTTACTTTTTGTTTGTGTGCGTGCATGCGTGTGTGTGTGTCAGGGGTCTACCGTTATTTTGGCAGATTGCTCATTTTAATTAACGCTCATTTTGCGCGCATCTGGCACGTGTCTAGATTTAAATTAATTTTTAAGATTCCGTTTAGTTCACTCAAGGAAAAATAATACACGGACGGTCAGTGTTGTTTGTTGAATGAACGAATGAATGAATTTGCAGTTGGTCATTTGTCGAGACATCTCATTCGGCACATATTTTGACAGATAGGCTAAGAGACGGGAGAAAAAACTGTTTGCCTACCGTTATTAGAGATTGTAAGTAGGCCTAGTTAAAATCCTACGAACAGTTTAACTGACAGGTTAATCTTTCACTATTATTGATTCTACTTGGGAATCTAACGAAAAGGACAGAACAATCCGGAGTCATGGTCATGTGTTGTTTGAGGTAAATTTAGAATCATGTAGGCCTATTGTCTAGCCTACTCGTCAAACATAAAGTTTACGTTATAAATGTACAATGTTGAATGAAATATCTCGTGTTTTTGTCCCAACAGAGTGAAAATTAATTTAGTGCACTTCATTAAATACACCACGCGCTGAAACTGACGCTGCGCCCCTCCCCCTCCAAATCTATTAGCATATAAAACTGTGTGTGTGTGTGTGTGTGTGTGTGTGTGTGTGTGTGTGCGTGGTAAATGTAGGTCACATCGATGAGGACTGCATACTTTGTAATTAGAATGATCTGGTAAACACCTTATTCCGTGTTTTAGTGCAGAAAGCTGAATAGCCGTTAGGCCTACTTAACGGACGCCGACACCATATTGAGCCGCGAAGATGAACTTCATTTGGCCACTTGTCAGCAAACGTTATTGTCAATATAAAGCGTAGGCTACTTAGAGATAATCACAATGTTTTAATTAAACTTAGACTATCAAATATGCTATATTTCAAGATTCACGGCACTTACACTCTAGTCAAATGGGGACAACCCCATTACATTTTTTACATAAAATTTTAAACCCAACGGTTGGGTTTTGTCCATATTTAACCCAAACATGGGTTGAAACAACCGAGCATTTATTTCGTGTAGCCTATAATTTAATAAGGAATGCTCTGAGAAGCTTTTTGACATTTTTGATTAAAAAAATAGTTTTTTATTTATTTTATCAGCAAGTCTAAGTTTTGAACGATCATATCCAGCAATTTATCATTTTAGCAAGCTGATCTGCTCATAAATTAGCCATCGTGAAATTTGCTAAATGTTGGATAAAAAGTTTGGATAAAAACACAATGTTTACAAAGATATCAGTCTTCATGATTTCTATCAGTGTTTTCGTATTAAAAACCTTTATGTTTGAGTGGCGGCCAAAACATTTCGATCATGCATGTTGATATGGTTTGAAATTAATTCAGGCTTTTATGAGTCTTAGCTTATGATTGTTGCTGTTCTTTATGATCTGGTGGCAGCCAGCTGCCAGTCACAGTTTGGGACGCTTTTAATCCAATGTTAAATCAATTACAGTCAACTCATGGGCCAAACTTGGACACCTCCTCTAAAGTTTCATTTTGCATCTGTTATTTTTATTTCTAATTTTCCATGGATTGGTGGTGGATTTACGTGGTGAAACGATCTCGAGAGCTCTCCAGACCGAACAGATGGACTCGAGCCCTGACCGGTACAGCGTGCATATGTGCATCCGCTGCTGTGCGCGTTAAGCCCTATTAAGACTGTCTACCGTGCAACTGGTGCTTCTCTCAATCCCGCGAGCTCTCGCAGACTACACAAGCGAAAGCTTCTAATCCCTCACGTGAGAGGACAGGTTCTCTCGCGCTCACATCGTGTAATTTACAGTCTGCCTGGAGGCCTTAGATATATATCTGAAACCAGACCGTGTTATTTCATAAGAGCCTCCTGCTGGGCGATTCATATCCACCGTCACCTCGAGACCTTTACAGTGCATTTACAGCACAACAACCAGCTCTTTTTACGTCACTATTCTGTTTTTAGTTATTCAACTTAGCCTACCATTTGTTAGCTAAAGGCTAGTATTAAAATCACTATGATTGTATTAGCTTAGCTGACTAGCCTACATTGTGCCATGTTAGTCTGAATTCGTCCTGGTCTTCTTGGATCATATATTTAATTTCTTTCTGTTTTGTTTACCAGAGAGGGTGAGAGGGACAATGATGTAGGCCTGCTAGTTCAATAATGTGTCTACTTAAAATAACATCAGTCGTTTTAGCTCGCCCATTAAATGAAAATAAAAAGAGGCTTCCCTTCTATCATATTGTTTTCCGAGTAAAACATTTATGAAGCGAAATACGTCAGTATGTGTATGTTTGTGAGAGGATCCTCCCTTTGCGCTCGAGGCGTCTCCGTGCGCCCTTCTCATGCACGAGGGCGCGAGCCCGCGGTAATGGCGGTAATTTGGGTTAAATAAAGGGAGCATCAGCTTTTTAAACACTTAAAAACTGCCAAACCTCTGGCAGACACCAAAACCTTTAGAGTTGAGTGTTTTGCTACTGGGGAGGGAGGAGACATTCAGAAACACAGAATGAGAACGAGTGGGACTCACTTAAACACACACTCACATTTGCACATGAGCAAAAGTCTTTCCCATGAACTGTTAAACGTCATTAGGCTACGTTTTATTTCCCTAGGAAAAAATATAGCCTACAGTTATTAATATTTCGGACCTTTATGACAGGCTGTGGGTAATATGGGTGTCCGTGTCTTGTCATGCACCTGTGTGGTTCTTAAAGCATAAATTTGTCCGACATGCTGATTTAAGCGATAACCCCCTCATGCGCGCTCCACTCATCATCCTAAACGTGCACAAAATACTTCCAGCGTGGGTCAGACCGTCACTGTCCCGGTTCGGTAAACGACACAACAGAAACAAATTGGCTGCAAGAGGATTAAAAGTGACCAGAGAGCATCGATGTTTTCAAAAGTCATTGCTAAAATACGTTTATGAAAGTATCAAAATACTAAATTAATTAGGCTAAAATAAAAATGTGTGGTCTATTTAAGGTACAACCGATGATAAAGAGATAGTCTATAAATAGGATAATAGCATTAAAGCAGTCTTTAAATAATACGTACATTCAATATTATTCTGCTGTGTAATGTTTTCGTAACATTATTTCCAAACGAATTTTTCCATTTAAAATGGACAAATTTCTTTGTGTGGTAATAATTAAGAAAAAGTAAAGGGAAATATTCGTTCTACCATGAACTGTACTTCCAATTAAATTTGCTTTCATGCAACGTGTCTATCTTTCAGTTAAATAGAAAGGTTTAATAAAACCTATTAAAATCACGCTATATAAACAAATGAAATAACGAAACATAATGTTTAATCGTGCAATCAAAATTACAGTGAGACAAAATACACCGGGTTAAACTTACGTGTTGTTGGGTAAAAAATCCAAAAAGCAGGTAAAAGGTAAAGCCGCGAGGAAAACCGAGACAAATAAAACTGACCCTTCTACAGAAAGCACTAACGACCTTAAAGAAATGTCCACAAAAATCTTCAAAAATGTTGAAAGCGCACTTGGTTCCTTATTAGGCGAAGATACAATATTTATTCCGTGTCTCCAGGGATGAGGCTGCTCTCTCTATTGTCCTCCCTTTCCTCAATGCTGATGCTTAATTTTCAAAACTTCTATATTACCAAGGGACCTACGACATCAGCCGGAGAAATACCCAGCAAGTACAAAATCCGAGCCAGGGAGCGCTTTGTGCAGAGGGGAGGCATTTCAGCCGCTTTTACCGACTGCGCGAGGCGACATTTCATTTTCACGCGCTATTTTGGGGATTTTTTTTTTCTTTCATTCGTCCAACAGCGCGAGGAAATCGAGTTATTGGATCGCGAGAATGTCAGCCACATTTCCGGGACTGGTGCACGATGCGGAGGTATTTAAATTCATTTCTTATCACCTCACAATAATTTCATTTAATTTAGCGTATAGCATCACATGGAGGAAAATTATGATCACTTAGAAAAGCGGAATGGAAGTTAAGACTTCTGGAGTTTGCTGCAAAGGCGAGGATAAATACTAGCCTATTCGGTTCTGGTGAAAATACCTTTTACTACTTGCTTTTTTCGGGTTTCGAATGTAAAAATCTCCAGTTATTGGAACCATTTGCTTGTTATTTTTTTTTTATTATAAGTAGCCTAGCCTAGGCTATTAGTAGTGCATACTATCGTGTCTTGTGCTTTATACCTGCAGTGAAACGGGCGTAGATTGGGACAAAAAGCTTTTAATGTCGTTTGCACGGATGTAGTAATAATAATATAGTCAAATAACACACTCCGTGGCAAATGATAGACAAGTGAGGGAGGGAAAAAACGCTGTGAGCTCGTGTAGCAGTTTGCAGTGTGTTTCACGCACTCCCTCCCAGGCACGGAGAGATGACATCGCCGTCAGGTACTTTTCTAAAGACACTTTGAGCTACTGTGTGTGTTTGTGTGTTTGGGGAAGGTTTGAGTTTCCGCCGCGTGAGAAATGCGCGCGGATCCCTGCGAGCGCGTGTAAATGACATCCCTCATATTTTTCTCTTTTTTCCCCGCACAGATACGTCACGACGGATCAAACAGCTACCGTTTGATGCAACTCGGATGCTTGGAATCTGTGGCCAACTCGTCTGTCGCTTACTCTTCATCGTCTCCGCTTACATACCCAGCTACCGGAACCGAATTTGCCTCCCCGTATTTTCCCACGAACCATCAGTACACGCCCTTACACCACCAGTCCTTCCACTACGAGTTCCAGCACAGCCACCCGGCCGTGAACCCGGACGCGTACTCGTTAAACTCTCTCCATCACTCACAGCAGTATTACCAGCAGCTGCATCACGGCGAACCGGCGGACTTCATCAACCTTCACAACGCCCGCGCGCTCAAGTCCTCGTGCCTGGACGAACAGCGGCGGGAACTGGGCTGTCTGGACGCGTACCGCAGGCATGACCTGTCAATCATGAGCCACGGCTCTCAGTACGGCATGCACCCCGAGCAAAGACTGCTGCCCGGGGCGGGTCTAGGGCTGCCTCCACCGGGGGCCGATGACCTACAGGTACAACTTCTACCGTACTTGAAGCACAAAATACACACACTCAAATGTGTTGCCATCGTCTCACATGCGGGCTGAAGAGAAGTCGACGCCTTCAGGGATGTTGAAGCCTATATAGTCACTTTCACTGCCCGAACCAGAAGAAATTATTGCCCGAGGGCCCGAACAAAAAACAACAACAACAATAAAAAAAAACCTTAAACATCCGGAGAGATCGAGAAAAAAAATTGAGGCCGCTCGAGCGATCACTCTCTTTTCGGCCTATTCGCTTTCGCACAACGAATTAGTTTAATAAGACACAACAAATTATACTGTTTCGAAATAAAATAAGCTGTGTACAAACGAAAAAAAACAACAACAACAAAAAAAGTCGGTATAAGAAATGCATTAATTTACTAACACGTCCAACAAGACTTTTTAAAGCTATAGTCTATATTTTGAAGCGTTTTCAAGCACCATATTTCAGTTGGTTTAACAGGCGGATTTTACATATTTAATATAGTGAATATTGAGAAGTCTGAATTCAGCAGCGCGTATGTCGGGCCTCGCTGCTGTAAAGCCGCGGTTCCTTTTTCCTCCGTTAAAAGGCGGATTAAGGGCTTGAAAAAGTGCGAACAAAAGGCAAATCCTCCGCAGTAGAGCACCGTAGTTTATCCAATTTAGGACTTAATGTCAATCAACTGGTTATTTATGCACAGACATCTGAAACAGCTCAAGTTTAACTGGTGAGTCAAAAATATGTTAAGATCAAAATAATGATCCAGTCCTTTAAAAATATGCAGCGAGAGAGTGAAGTTGAATAGATAAAATATATGTAGCCTATTTGATAGAAAATATTCTAGATAGCGGGTGATATTTTGGACATTTTACTTCATTGCATGAAATAAAATTTGTAATAGTACATTGACTAGGCTATTTAAATGATATCGACACAATTAATGAATTAATAGTAAAAATACTCTATAAAAGAATAGAACATTGCGCAATGGTATTAATGACTAATAAAAAATATGTGAAGTAAATGCATACATTTGTATTGCTTTGACTAATATAAAAACTATAAATATATTTGTTGCATAAATAATTAATTGATTGTCTTGGATTTTCAGGCCCTAAATAATGTGGCCAAAAAAACTTCTAAAACAATATAGGTAGTCTTTGTTTTCTATTTAATTTTACATAGGCTATTTTACATTTGAATCCAATTTCAGAACATCAAAACTGTTTTAATTCTATTTTAATATCGATGCAACTTTGCAATATGTTATTTTTGATCACTTTTTGTGCGTGGTATAGCCGTGGAAGTTTAGGCGTGTTCAAAACAAAAATCGTAAAGATTAGTTTTGGTATTGCTGTCGCGTGTTCAGACATTCTGCACGCGCGCACACACACACACACAAAAAGGCCCACATGAGAACAGACAGCAACACATACGTCCCGTGAAAAGGTTTTGGACCTTTCTTTGGTGCTGAATGAAACCGTGCGCGCGGTGAAGGCCGTGGAACAGATGCGGGCAGTCTCGTGCGCACAGGCGCATCTTTGAGCCGCTAAACAGATTTGGCACGCGGAACAATAGAAGCTGCCGCACCTTTAACACGCACACGCGTAATTTATGCCTGATCCGACGGGTTTGTATATTGATTTTATAATCACTTTAACTGCGGGGAAAAGAAAAATAGAGCAGGAGTTTGTTAAAGGGTTACAAGAGCACGCCAGTATGGTGTCAGTGTGGATGTGAGCGTGTGTGGGTGAAATATGTGTGTGAGTGAATGCGTTTTTTTCTTTTTCTTTGAATGTGTGTGTCTGACTTGGCCTCCAGACTGGTCGTGGCTCGTGAGACGGATTAACTCTTTTCTTTTGATGCAATTCAGTGTTCCTTTAGCTGATGACATCACTGATAAGAGAATAAATAATAATCTTTGTCTGACATAACAATGTAACAGGTTCCGTTACCTCTGCAGTTTATCTAACCACGTGGTCTGTTTAATGTGTCATAAACGGCTGGCCAAACACAAAAACTGATCACAATGTATAAGATTTGTTCAATATTGGTCATCAAGTTAATATAGCCTATGTTTCTGTGTTTAGGGATCTGTTGATGGTCAGTGTGGACTGGTGTTAAATGGCCAAGGAGGAGTGATCCGGAGAGGTAAGGTCACAACACTCATACACACTCACTGATCATTTCATATTTTTCCTCATCCCTTCTACACTGTAAAAAAAAAAAAAAAAAAATTAGAAGCATGAAATAAAACAAAGTACACAAGAACATTCAGTCTTTCTACTTCAAAAATGCACTTTTAAAACAACGTGTTGCCAATTGTTTGTGAAATTTACTAGCACATTCTGATTAAAAAATGTCAGTAAAATTTTCATTAGGTCAGTCCTGTCTTTCAAATGATTTTAGTCTTTTATAATAAAAAACAAAAATAAATACAATTATATTTCTATATGTATTAATTGATTTCCAGTGACAAGATAATTATTTAATATTTTAGCATAAGCATTTTAATTTCAAAATAATAAAATTCAATGTTAGTTTTATCCATGTATTTGACCCCCCCCCCCCCCCCCCTTTTTTGTATAAAATGTTTTTAAACAGAAAAACAAGTAACCTAGGTCTTGTATCATTTTAGTAAAAAATTATGGGAAATATTTTTTTAATTGTCTTTTTGTAGAAAGAACTCAAAAGGAATTGCATGAATGTAAATTTCAAACAACAGGGCTAAAACAACTTAAATTATTTATTGCAAAATAATTACAACAAAGAAATAATAAACATTTCAGTATTGGTAATTAATTTGGCTATTAAATGCATATTGTATTTACATAGCCTAATGATGTAATATTTATTATTTCCTCAAGCAAAAAGGTGCAAATTGATATTGTCTTTTAACTTAACGTTATTCTATAACGTTTTTGAAGGCAAATATCAAGTAATCTAGGCTAAGATTATTTTTATTATTATTTTGATGTTTTGTTGTCATAGATGTTGGTGTTTTTTACGTGCATTGTATGGAAATTAATGTTATCTTTATTCCTAAAGCACTTTCACTGTTACAGTTTATTTACACTGTCTTTCTAGCTGACGTTATTCATAGAAAATTTACAATGAATTAGTCAGAGAAAGCATAATTAAGGGACTGTAGGCTATATTGTTCAGAAGTTCAAACCCCCATAAAACACACTTTTTTATTAAGGTCATTCTCCGTTGACAGACGTTCGAGATAATCTCAGAAGAATTTCTGTATTTTTCTCTGACTGCCGCTGTATTTTGTAAAATCGCGAGTCTTGTGTGGACGAATCGAATCGTGTTTACGTTTCGTAATATTTTCTTAATATCAGTCGCATCTTTGTCTGCATGTCTCTTTAAAGCAGCAGCGGATCGACACACATGTGGAGTTTGCCATAAAGCGAACGGTGTCTTGGGCGCTTAATTTTTAATAAACTCTGTCTAGGTGTTGGGCTCGCCATCACTTCCAGTTAATGGTGTGCAGGATTTAGCCGCGAGCTCCGCCGCTCCGACCATCACAACCAATAATCATTGCTTTACCTCGCGCTCCGGTATCGATAGCTTCTCGCGCCTCGGGCGCACGCTTTGATATGTTAATGCCGCGCGGCTCCAAATTCAGTGGAGATCATATTAATGTTGTTCACACTGACTGCAGCTTTGGCTTCGTTGAATATTCAGATAATCTTTTTCAAAAGAAATCACTCAAGAAACGATGATCCTACTTAGAAAAGTCGTCTGTGTTTTAATCATGATTATCCCTCTTAGCTTTCAGGAATTTGATCAAGCTTCACCCCGCCTTTATACGCGCGCGCACACACTCTTTCTCTAATGTGTGTGTGCGCGCGCGTGTGTGTGTTTTGGGTGCTGGGTGATGAGTGTAAACATACACCACCGCTACAGTTGAAATAGAAAAAGAATGACATTTGGCCTATGTCTTTTTTTTCTTTAATTTTCGTGGCAAACTCGCAAAAAGCGCTTGATTCGCTTTGTGATCGCTCGCGCGCTGCCTCGGGCTACTCTCCCTCGCGCTTAAATACCCGCTATCGCCTCTGGGCCCGGCGCGCGCGACCAGACTACCGGCAATAGCTCTTTTTCAATTGCCCTTGGCAACATAAAATACAAACTACTTTGAATCAAAACATTTTGGGTGGAATTAATGTGAAGTGAACTTGCATGCTAGCAGAGATCTTGGGTTTGTCAGAGCGCTTTAGGGTGACTGATGAGGAGCAGGTTAGAGGCCCACTATAGCCAGAAAACCCCTTCAGGAACACACACATCCACACTCAAACACAAACACACACAAGTGGCTATATAAGGTAGCCACACATTGATTCCAGCTCAGTCTGAGCATGTCATTTATAAATCTTTACAACATAAACTGATCTATCTATAGTATGGATTTGACATACAAAGCTTAATAAATAAACATAATATTTAATAAATGCACAAATGGACAGCTCCTGTACAAAACATAATTGTTCATACAGGTAGTTAACTTAACTAGTTGGAATGCAATGCTACTGCATTAAAAAATGATGGCATTTTTAATTTATGATGCAATGCATGCAGTTATTATGTGCTCATATTATGACAATATGGAATATATTCACTTTTGAATTTTTTTTATGAATTGATGTAAATTCATACACCACATGACCTTTTAAAATCAACTATAAAGCAAAAAGCTGTGCCCAATTCCCTTTTTTTTTGACCCACCTACAGTACACATTCATTTATACATTCATATATATATTTATCTGCATGGACAACCACCCATATACATTTGCAACGCTTCAAAATAGTTGGCTGTAGCAAAATAAAAGCATATTGATCGATTATGCGATCTGATAGAAGCTTTATTCAATTACTGGTGATTTTCTCATTTGCACCCACTAACAGAACAGGCCAGCACCGTCACCGGTCATTTGTAAAGATTTGACATGTTGTGTGTTGTTGTGTACAGGTGGCACGTGTGTAGTGAATCCTACAGACCTGTTCTGCTCTGTACCAGGAAGACTTTCTCTTCTCAGCTCTACCTCAAAGTACAAGGTCACCATCGCTGAAGTCAAACGCCGCCTGTCTCCTCCAGAGTGTCTCAATGCCTCACTACTCGGTGGCATTTTAAGAAGGTAAGAGACCCGCTTTTAACACACCTGAAACTCTTTAGAAAAACGATATATTAAAGCATCAAAATCTGAAGCAACTAAAAACATACAGCATTTGCACACAAGTCCTATAAGAGAAGCACAGGGTTAGCGTTGGTTGGCACAACAATGTTACCTACATTCAGTCCGAAGACTGCCAATCACTGAAATATGAAGGAAGACTCCTTTTTTACATATAGTTCAATGGCAAGACATCTGAAAACGACAGAAAGAGGGAAAATAGATGGGACATGGAGTCCTGGACACTTAAACCAGAGATAAAGAAGAGAATGAGGCTGTATGTGAGAGCGAGATGGAGAGGGAATGAGAACAGTGAAGCTGAGGCTCCATTATTGATGAGGGACACAGACTGGAGAGCAGAAATGAGGCCAGTGACGAGAAGAGTGGAGAAACACACACACACACATACACACACACAGGAAAAAACATCCTGTTAATGCACAGGTTCATTAACGCCTGCAAAAACACAAGAATCACTTGCAGAACATTCACAAATTGGATATTGATTGTTAAATGAATATTTGCACATTCCAGCCTGAACTCATTCTGCATGGACATGAATGAGCAAACTGAGCACTGTGATCCTGTTTGGTCCTGAGTGTTTGTATTCATTGAAAAATGCAAGGACTCGCTTTAGTTGTCACACAGCCACAGTTCTCATGTGCTCACTTACGAATGTAGGTTTGTAGAGTGTTAAGGTTTAATAATGTAAAAGTGCTTTGGGAGGAAATGACTGGATGAGAAGGGCATGTGGATATGAAATGTGACACGTGCAGTGCACGCGTGTGAGTAAGTGTGTTACTGATGGACTTTCTCCATCTGTGTGGGTCAGGGCCAAGTCAAAGAACGGTGGTCGCTGCCTCAGGGAGAAACTGGACAGGTTGGGACTCAATCTCCCAGCAGGCCGCAGGAAAGCAGCCAACGTCACGCTGTTGACCTCTTTAGTGGAAGGTTTGTGCTTTTTTTTCCTTTTAAAAATGCTGCTTTTTGAAGATGTTCTTGTGTATTTGGTTCAATGCTAATCTGATGCTAGATGTTTGTACAGTGACTAATTTTATGAATGATTTGGTTTGTTGAAGTTGCTTAAAGAAAGCAATTTTACTCTGAGATTAGTAAAACTGCACGAAATATAATGGCAACTTGTTTTCATTTCATTTCGTTTTATTCAATATCTAGTATTTAAAAGCATTCTTGTAATACATTAGGTTGTTTGCCTTGATATCGGAGTGTTTACATCAGAAAAGCATCTGGTTGAATTTCTTCATTTTTGTTGAGGATGAAATCTGTTAAGATTGAAACATCTATTCTACCATAAAAGAAAAAGTCGGAAATATTTGTAGTCTACAGACATAATATTTATTACTCAAGGGAAGTACGAAATGAATTGTAATGATATGAGACCGATTGATGCAACATCTATGCAATTTTTCAGGCAGCATTTAGAGAATGAACTGAATTCCGAGCTTCATCTTTCCTCTTCTGTGTGTGTGTGTGTGTAGGGGAAGCGCTACATCTGGCTCGGGACTTTGGTTACACCTGTGAGACAGAGTTTCCCACCAAAGCGGTCGGGGAGCATCTGGCCCGCCAGCACACGGAACCAAAGGAACAGAACGCGCGCAAGAAAATGGTGCTGGCCACCAAGTAAGACGGCAACTCTTTAGTGCTTTCAGCCAAACCTGTTTACACTTACCACTATATTGGATAGACATTTAAAGTCTTGAAATAATGAGACCTTCATATGCACCAAAATCCACTCTTAGAAATAAAGGTTCCAAAATGGAGTTTTCGCAGCAAAGCCATAGAAGAACCGCTTTTAGTTCCCCAAAAGAACCATTGTTTCTTAATGTGAAGAACATTTTAATAATCAGAAGAACCTTTTCCACTATAAAGAACCTTGGAATGGATGTTAAAGGTTCTACATGGAACTACAGATAAAGAAGCCAATAAAGAACCTTTCGTTTTAAGTGTATATATGAACATCTTCTAAAACAGATGCGAAACGGCACCTTAGAGAATAATAATTTGAAAAAAGGTTTTGTTGCTGATGATGTGTTTTCATGCATGTGTGTGACGTGAAAACTAAGATCTCATTAAATCTCCTTTATGCATTACTTATGAGGAATGGCACTTTTGTTTTATTGTGAGCGTTCCAATGCATTTTCCAGATGCGTCTTTGTAACTGAGTTTGAATGGCTTTGTGTCTCCAGGCAGATCTGTAAGGAATTTCAGGATTTGTTAAGTCAAGATCGATCTCCACTCGGTTCCTCTAGACCAACACCTATTCTGGACTTGGACATTCAGAGACATCTAACACACTTCAGGTATAGAGTCAAAGCCTGCATGCAAACATATATGCGAATGCAAGTATTGTTGTTAATAAGCATTTTCTGTTGTCTTCCTCAGTCTAATCACGCATGGATTCGGTACGCCGGCGATTTGCGCGGCTCTTAGCACCTTTCAAACAATCCTCAGCGAAATGCTTAATTACCTGGAGAAACACTCAGCCAATAAGAGCGCAGGAACGCCAGACACCAGCCAGATCAACTCCAACTCGGACAAAACACTGCGCAAAACCAGCGAGGCACAGACGAAGGACGGTAAAATCGAGAAAACAGAATGACTCTGACGCAAGAGTGGCCGCTTTCCCAATTCCTGATCTGAGCCCGAATGGGCGGGCCTTGTTCAGGGCGTGGCTACTTGGGGCGGGGTTACAGGGATTTTATTCCATATTCTTTTATTTATATAACTGGCATAACTTCCTACAACCTCAACTTTCCCTGTATGTACAAATCAGTCATTTCATTCTCACTACGCAAAACACACTAACCATTTTCATTATTTTATAAGTTATTGAATAAGTTATTTTGCTTAAAGTTTGTCTGTATGTAATTAGTTTAAATAATGATTTTAAAGATGCAATATCTTTTATTAAAAGACTCACATTCCGTTTCTGCCAAGACCTAATTTGAGGTCAGTTTGAGACTGTAAATGATGACAGGCAACTTTCCCTGTTGCGTTAGTTACTGTATATTGTGCATGTTAAACTTTGTACACCATCTGAAACGGACATTCCCCACTGTTGTTCCAGAACACAAACTCTTGACTGCATTTGTAAAAAAAGTTATATATAAATATATAAATTCAATCTTTTCTTGTAGGCTTTGAACTACATATATAATAACCCTACATGCAAACTACTGGTGTTCAATAAAGCATATTGCTCAAAGTCTTATATTAACTCGGCTTGGCTGGGCTTGAAATTCATGTGCTTCTTGTGTGAATACAAATCATATTGTATGTGTATTTGCAGTGCTACTGTTATGGATTTGACACATTAATCATTAGCCTAATCAATCTCAAATTCAACTTAACCTGCTATAGCCAAACCTTCTCACTCATCTACGTTTGTTCTGTTAAATAAGTGGCTTTTACTCAGACAAGAAGTGTTCCATGGCTGACCTTCCTCTCAGGCGTCTCCTCATCCTTTGTCTGGAGATCTACCTTCCTTCAATGAGCCTGAAGACCTTTATTAGCGGGTTTAGGTCTGTTAGAATTTTAAAATGAACGCTGGAGGAAAGTATTTGCTTTTCTTCACTCACTTACACTTTCACAGAGGATGGAAATACCCAGTGAACTCATTCTACTTAAAACACTGAGAATATAATGAATGAAAATAATAATAATGAAAATGTGGTTCAGATTACATAATAGTTCTTTAAGTCTCTGTTAATTAAACCAATTTCCTTCAGTGTATTAACTCAAAATATTAAGGCAACCAGGTAGCATACCTTAACTTTAAGTTAAACCAACACTTTTTGTCGAATTGTTACATTTTATTCATTCCAAAAACCATAATCACACAGGTAACTTGATTATTTGGACAAAATGCATTTTCATTATGATAGAATACATTTTAAATGTAAATAAAGCTTTTAGAAAAAAGGCTGATGTAGGATAAATAAGCCCCCAAACAGCACAGATCATTAACAGCAGAGAAAGACAAACATGCTGTTGCACCAGAAGGCTTTACAAAGTCAATAACTGGCTGACAGATCGATGCGAATAAGCTTTTCACAAGATAAAAGCGATTTACATTCATATTCACAATTTTTTGAAGAAGGCCGCTGTCTGATCTCAGTACTGAGGACGTTTCTATAATCAACGTCAGCGTTAACGAACTTAGCCTAAATATCCAAATAACACAATCTTAGGAAAACCCAAACAAGTAGGACTAATCAGCGCATTTATTGTTTACGAGTGTGTTTGATCAGTTTGAGCGATTTCTAATACAAAGTTCCGCTTCAACTCGACCAGTTTACGCCGTGAGTAGCCTAGCATAATTAATTAGCCTTGCCTACATGTTCAGAAGGTAAAATGCCAGTCCAGGCAACTCAAAACCAAACAATTCGCATTTAATATACCTATTTAAATAAACATTCAGTGTTTTAAAGAAACACGTAATTATTTGTCAAGGGTTTGAGTCACTGTTCCTCCAACTGGTCAGGTTTGGAGTTTAATAAATCATAAATAATACAATAACTTTATTTAAATTAAACTAAGGTCTAAATATATTCTTTGCGCATACGATAGATGTTGACATCATAGCCTTTAGGCTAATTATTGCTTTGGCAGTTTTATTTAAACATAGGCCTAGCTAATTATAATTAGGCAACATACTTTCCGTATAACAAAAACTAGGCTATTCGCATTTTTTTCTTTACAAATATGAAAATATAATGTTTTTTTATTCCACTTTGTGAGTAGTTTTTGTCACCCTCAGATTCAGCGTAAACGTTTGCATACAGAGAGAAATATGAAGGTCTGACGGGAAACGTGTTTGTGAAGATTTATATTTTTTTACAAGTCATCGTCCAGTGTCCAGAAGACTGGATCAGGTTTATCATTGTTGAAGACTTTTTGCCCTCTTCTGAAGGTCTTCAACAAGAACTCAATAGATCTTTATCATGTTACTTGCGCGCCACCTTGTGGCTGGTTTGTGTAATGGCAGCGCGATGCCATAACTTTTAAATTATATATACAGTATATATATAATATTAAAATTCTAGAATATAATTGCTCATATATATTTGATAGGTTTGCACATTTAGTAAAAAAAAAAAAGTGCACAGATAAAACAACCAAATCTTTACAAACAATTATTTTGTTTGTCAATGTTTAATATTCTTAGCTTTATGTTTTTGTAAATATATGACAAAGCATGTTTTTGCAATGCCAGAGATGTGAGTGTGGTGTGTGTGTGTGTGTGTGTGTGTGTGTGTGTGTGTGTGTGTGTGTGTGTGTGTGTGTGTGTGTGTGTGTGTGTGTGTGTGTGTGTGTGTGTGTGTTCTCTGAGAATTCGAGTGTGTGTGATTATGTTTCAAATTCAAACCACAGTCTGTGCAGAATGAGCCTAGTTTCTCTCAAACTTCGACATCTGTCATGGCCTCTAGACATGCCCAGAGTGAGTGTGTGTGTGGGTCTGGCACTTTCTCTGTGGCAGCGGGGCTCCTGAAACATTAATCGCAGATTATTTTCACTCATCCATACGTCAAGCAGCATCTCAGTGGCCAATGCAACAGATCTGAGAGCACTTGAAATTGGGTCAAGATCAGTGAGCTCAGTTAGACTCAAAGTCTCAGGGACGAAAATGTCCAACAGTACACGTTTAGTTTCTTTAAATCGCTCTGGAAAACATTAGGAGATGTAGGAAAAATATTGACAATGCAAATTAATTGTCAGTAACATAACTTCCAAAATAGAAAACGACAGGCTATTTCTAGTGACCCAGTGACCCCTTGTGCAGGAAGGAGGAATTGTTCCCTACTTATAAGGAGATCAACTTTAAATCACTGTCTGTATTTAAATAAATTGCTCTCTGATCTTTAGAAGCAGGATTATAATTTAAAAGTAACCAATAATTATAGCACTAATTATTTGTTTTAATAAAACGAAATAAAATTGGTTTTCAATAGCCTACAATAATTTTTTGTGACCTCATATTTTAGCTGTTTCATAAATTGAAAGACTTCATTTAAGACTTGTTCTTGTAAGCTGGTTCTTGTATTGACATTGTCTAATGCCAATCTTTAATGTGTGTTCTTGCGCAGTTTTAAACGTAATTAAACGGAAATTTTCCAAAAATTATGGTAAAAATTTGTTGACAAGCGCGAGGATGCACGTTCTCTCTCTCTCTCTCTTTCTCTCTCTCTCTCTTTCTCTCTCGCTCTCTCTCTCTCTCTCTCTCTCTCTCTCTCTCTCTCTCTTCTATTTTTTTTATCTTGGTAATGCATGTTTTGGATTTAACTAGCCTATTTTTAGTCTCATTCCTAAATGCATGTTTAAAATCTGTAAAAAACTTGCTTCAAGGTAAACTCATGTTTGGTTTCATTTCATTTGCGTGTTGATTCATTCAAGCCATTGTCGTTTTGATAAAACTAAGTTCACAGTATCCACGGTAGAAACAATTCTGTTCAGTAATCGCTTGATTCAGTTTTAAGTGGCGCATCTCTCATCTGAGCTGACGGAGAAGCGTTTGCCTCAATTCTGATTTACAGTTATTAATCGCGTTACCGCGTAATTTAATAATTCCTTAAAGGAATAGGATAGGTTAAAATGCTTGTCACAGTTCATTCCAACCCACAGTTTTACAACCAAATAGCCACATTTAAAGACATAGTTCACTCAAAAATGAAAAAACTGTCATTAGTTACTCGCCCTCATGTCCTTCCAAAGACTTTCGTTCATCTTTGGAACACAAATGAAGATCTTTTTGATGAAATATGAGAGCTTTCTGTCCCTCCTATGACAGCTACACAACTATCACTTTCAAACATCAAAAAGTTCATAAAGACATCGTAAAACTAATCCATATGAATTGAGCGATTTAGTCCAAATTTTCAGAAGAGTCTCAATTGCTTTATATGATGAACAGATTATATTAAGGCTTTTATTCACATATAAACATTCATCAACTCACACATCAGTTGGGGTGTGTTTGCTTGATGTGCCAGAACCAGAGGTTCATTCTCCTGTTACGCAGCATGCTTGAGCTTCCTCAAGAACCAATGAGGTTTGATCTCCTGCGTCAATACGGTTCGGTTGAGCTTCTGTTTATGTTCGCTGATTGATGTTTATATGTGAATAAAAGACTAAATTCTGTTCATCATATAAAGCGATCGAGTCTCTTCAGAAAGTTTGGACTAAACCGCTCAATTCATATGGATTAGTTTCAGAACTCTTAATGGACTTCAGAATCAACAGTATCCAAGGGGCGGGGCTTAGCGTAGGATCAGTACAGGCAGGTGTGTAATAGAACCGGGCAGGGACTTAACTCTGCACGAGTCGGATTGAGTCCTTTTGGATGTCCGAAATTTCAAACCATGAAGTTTCATATCATGAAGCCTACATGAAGTTTAGTAAAACTCTTTGACCGTACCGCAAAACCTCTGAAACGTTTTGTTATTCTATTTACATGCAGTCAAAGCCTCAACCCGAAGCGTTGTTTTTGTTGGCTAGTATTAGTTTGACAGTGACCAGCAGGGGGCGCACTGGACCTTCACCGAGGCTTCTGAAGGCCTTTATCAGAGACAGCTGTGGACATCTGACCTCGCTTCTTTCATGCGATTGGCTTTGAGCTGATGTTTGCTTACAGCACTGACAGAAATATGATAGTTGTAGCGAAACACTGATCATTCAAAAGCCTCTGATTTCTCTTATTCAGTGAATAAACAGTTGGCTATCCTTCTATATCTTTAATTGAGAGTTTACCAACCTATAATTTCCCTTTTCAACTGTTTATATAGCCTATATAGGGGTGAATTCAGGTTAACTGGGACACTTTTTGCCATTGAGATGACTAGAGAAAAGTGTCCTAAACAGCCTGAACTCACCCTTATGACTTATAAAACTATATATCAAAACTGCACAGTAAAAAATTAGATGATCAATAGGTTATGACTACATATGTTTTTACATTGCTTTGACACTAAAATAAGTTAAGCAATTTTCAACTATTTTTAATAAGATATACAAGATGTAAGTCAGTTCAATGTAACTGAAGTTGAAATAACTTAAAGATCCAAGTTGATTGTACTTAAAATTTAAGGCATCAACTTTTTTTTTTATAATGTAGAGAACTATTGATTATTTGAGGTTATAATTCTTGTGGTTGAATACTTTTTATTCTGTTTCCTTTAAATCCCACGTTCACACGTTGACTCAGCCCTGTAAAATGGCAGACTGCAGCGTTTGTTAAACGTTCATTTCATTTGCAGTTGATGATGGAGCTGGAGTCTCAGCGAATCCCCCCGCAGCAGCTTTACATGCAACCCAAAGTCAACACACTTAACATTAGACATTCACTGTATCAACTGCGCTACAGCACGAGCACACACGCAGAGGAAGGAACACAGTGAAAGGGAATCGGTGATTTTTCTATGAGCTTTACGTTTTCAGTGAGTGAGTGAGAGAGAGAGAGAAAGAGAGGGAGAGAGAGAGTTGAGATCTGCACTCTTCACATGAATGCACTCGTTATACAGGGATCAGCGCGCGAACATGCTGTGGAAACTGGTGGAAAATGTCAAGTATGAAGATATATACGAGGTAAAGAGAAGATATTACAAACTGCATCCGCATCTGTGTTTTTTTCACTGTATGGTTTATTTATAGCTATAACGGCAAAAGTTACGTTGCATCTGGTCGTGATTAGATTTTTTTTTCTAAAATATTTGTCTATTTTATTATATGAGGTTTATGTATTACAATAATGAAGAAAATCAAATGATAAAGGTTTAATAAAATATATATATATATATGGGCTATAAAAGATATTGATAGGCCTTTATATTTATATATTTAATATAAAAACATTTTGTCTTTTCTATAATTCTTAAATCCGTTTTACCATTTTATTATGTAGTAACTTTTAGTAGGTTACTCTATTTCCTTTAAAAAAAAATTTATTTGTTTCCTGGAGAGTTTTTAATATTATTACCCAGTAAGCCACGTAAATGATAGCCTTAGAAATTTGTTAAAAATAAACACCTTTTTTTAAAATCGAGGCACCCTTTTACGCATTTGTATTGTTTTTTTTTTTATGTATTGAATTTGATATTTTAAGCATTTAAGTATTAGCATAAAAACAAAAGAAAAAAATAATTATGCACTGAAAAATGTTCTCGAGACTGTCCAATAGATGTATTAATAAGAGAGAGAATCCAGAAAAGGAGAGGACGCAGAGTCACGCGTGGGAGTCCCGTGGATTCCCCTGAATGGTCTCGAGCTCGTGGGAGAGACTCGTGGTGGTTTTTGGAAAAGCCTCGCGGGATGCCGACCCAGAGAGTCACACATGGCTTTTCTCTCACAGTCACCGTCACGCGCGTAATTAAACACTTCGACCCCAGTCCGTGAAATCGACCATTATACGAGCTGTTTAATGGGGCTCTATTAGTGGGGGACTTTAAAATCTCACCCGGTGCAAAAGTACATTTTTTTAAACCTGCCTCTGTTTTGTTTTTTTGCTTCAACCATTTTATTGTTCAACCAAATTTGTTAGGTTGCCAAAACCCCGATGATGCATCGCAAGTGCTTTATCATATTAGTGCAGTGCTGTTACCGTGAAGTTAACGTTTTAGTGTGTGTCAAAGACCTGGGCCTGCTTAAACACTCATGCATGTGTTGATATGTGAAACTATTGAGTATGGAATAATAAGAGCATAATTTGGCTAGTTATGGTGAATGTTGTATAAAGACTGATTTTTTTTCAAGAGGTAAACTGACTTCTTTTTATTAACTCAAGGAAGAGCCTTATGGTGGAATCTGAATTTGCTCTTGTGAGTTTGGGATGGTAAGTGTCAGAATAGCTAGTTGATGTAGGGGTTATAATGCATATTAAAGTATGTGAGTATATAGTGCTTGTGAATGAGGCCTCAGTCCATCTGCCCTGTTCAAAGCAGCTGATTCCGGAGATTCGTTTGTTCTGGCTGGAGATAAATGGACTTTGCACACACAACAATAACAGAAAAGACAACAATAGCAAAAGAAAGAGGTCTAGACCCGTGCATACCGGACCTCAAACCGAGAGGGGAATAAAACAGAGCACGAGTGTTTCCTCCTCCTGAATGAACGTCACTTACAGCAGCAGCGCCTTCACGCTCCGCTGCTCTCCACTGCTTTAAGTATTCCCGCAATATTAGAGGAGTCATGAATAACAATTATTCTGAGGAGGTGTAGCGAGTGAACGGACGAAGCACTGCGCACTCTGGATCGGGAACAGCACAACCGAGACCTGGAGCAACAGGGTTCCTATATACGAGAAGTCATTTGAGCTGAAAAAACAAGTTTTTGTTCCGTGTGTGGTCATGAGGAGTTGAGAAAGGAGCGCGTTTCTTCAGGCGAGCGTGTATCGTGCGTGTCCTTCTGCTCTCCGCGAGCTCGCGCTTTTCCGCACAGATGTTAGTGCACACGTATTCCACGGTGAGTCTGAGAACACCAACAATATACTTAATTGTTGCGTTGTAAAACGCACTGTGGGAAAGGCGACGTGTAGTTACCTGTTTAATTATACCTTTGCCCCATTTTTTATGTTTTGAGGAGTTATACAGTCGGAAAATACTCATATTTTAAAAGCCTATATGGTCGCTACGGACGCCCATATATTGCTAAATACCCTTCCGATAGGCTATTGTTGGATCCGGTCCAGTAGCCTATCCATAAAAGTTTATTTTATTCCTCAAATAGAACATTAAACCAAATGTTTGCATTCGCATGTAACCGTGTTTATATTCTCTTCCCGTTTGAAGGACCGCCATGATGGGGTACCGAGCCACAGTTCCAGACTGTCCCAGCTGGGTTCGGTCTCTCAGGGTCCGTACTCCAGCGCTCCGCCGCTCTCACACACACCGTCCTCGGACTTCCAACCACCGTACTTTCCCCCGCCGTACCAGCCGCTGCCGTATCACCAGAGTCAGGATCCGTACTCGCACGTCAGTGACCCGTACTCTCTGAACGCTCTCCACCAGCCCCAGCAGCACCCGTGGGGCTCCCGTCAGCGGCAGGATGTGGGCACGGAGAGCGGAGCTTTACTCCCGCAGCCTCGAGCTTCTTTACCGCAGCTCTCGGGTCTGGACCCCCGGCGGGACTACTCGACCGTGCGCCGACCGGACGTGCTGCTCCACTCCGCACATCACGGGCTCGAGGGCATGGGAGACGGACTGTCCCTTCACGGCCTGGCGCACGGCATGGAGGATGTGCAGGTTGGTTATGATTTATGATTTTTGGCTTGGACAACAACCTATTTTTGGAGGATACACTGTAAAAAAATGTTTTCTTGCTTTGTTATCACAACATTTTTTCTTTTGTCAAATCAATTTAGATAATTTATGTGGTTCAGATAACATCATATTTTGAGTTTCTGTTGATTAAACCAATCTCCTTCATTGTATTAACCCGTTTTTAAATTTTAATGTACTTTCAATGTTATGGCAACCAGGTTACTACTTTTTGAGTTAAACCAACAGTATTTGTTTACAGCGTAGAAATTGCACAGAGACGTGGAATAAATCCTTTGGAGTAGCCTATATTTTTATTTTGCAGTTAAGATGAGCTAATCATTTTATTTAACGAATTAATTTAGTTTTGATTTTTTCCCCCATACTGTTTTAAATAATTGAAGCACAGCTCTATTATGACAACTCTAGCCTATATTTTCAGGGTGTTTTCTGACCTGTTGACATTTTCGTTGACATGTTAAATATTTTAACAGATTGAATTCTTTCCTGAACAATATCCTATTAATAAAAGGAGTCAAAACTATCTTAATATTTAAAATACCCTAAAGGCTTGCTTGTTATTCAATAATTTGTTGCCGTGCAAACACATTTTAATTTACGTGATAAATAATATTTAAAAGGATTAAGGAGGGAAAACTTGCGTTAACTGAAAATAATTGTTGCAATGGAATGAAAACATTACAAACAGCAAATCTGTTAAGGCTTCGTCTGCTGGGTTCACATTTCTAACCATCTGTTTTTTGATCGATATTTCTCTGCACACATCATGTCTAATTTCGTCATTTGACAAGTTTCTGGGTAATATACATTTTTAGACAAGGCCTGTCCCCGTTCAGTTGACTGGATAATGACTGTCTGACTCTCTTCCCAAAATAATTATAAAACTGACATCTGACTCTTTTTTTTTTTTGACTAAGGAAGATTTTGTTTAGAATTTATTATTTTGTTTCAATTAAATCCAGATTAGTCTACGTTTCCTGACGAAAGCAGGACCATTAATAAAACTCATTTAGAAAACTTAAATGGAAACATTTTAATTCTGGACAAATAAGTGGAAACAATGGGAAATATGAGACCTAAACTTAATACAAAAAAAAATATTAAAAAAGAAGCAGAATTGCTACTGCTTACTATTTGGATCCGATTTTTTTTTTTTTTTTTTTTTTTTTGCTCCTGAAATGTATTTCATTTTTTTTTTTTTGGCAATATCTCTGGTCGAATTCGCTTTCATTTTCTAAACTAAACAAAATGTCAATGTCCTGAAGTTATGTGAATTTTTATAATTGGTTGTGGCTTTTGTTCAAATGTTAAATGCTTTCACATTATGATGTCTTTTTAGGCTTTGGAGGACGCAAACGGCGGGATGAACATCCTGGACCAGTCAGTCATTAAAAAAGGTAAATGAGAAAATAGCTGGAAGAATTATTGTCAGTATTTACGTTAATTTGATACTTTTATATTTGTAATTAACAACAGCACCGTTTTGGAAAACGAGCAGGTATAAATAATCACTGCTTTATGGATTTAGGGCAAAAAGTCATTTCAGGTGAACACACCTTATCACACCCCTTTACGCATGCGCTGAACTACATCTGGTATTCAGATGATGTCACCTGGCTATATTACTTTGGACGCCCAGTCAAAGCAAGTGGAATTGGAGGCCATTAAATATTATTTTAAAATCACATAGGCTATACTGGATCGAACTATAACGTATTTAGAAATAAATGTGACCATCGTTGAAGGCGTAGGCCTAGTTCTTATCAGCTGTCTTTTTTATTTTATTCATAGGCCTATTATTAACACAGAATGGCTAGGGCAAATTCCAGATTTATGTATGCCTATCTAATTTTTTCTTGGACAAATATCGGAAACATGACTGTGTAAAATCGACATTTCAGCACCAGTTTGTTGATATAATTTCTCCACGGAGGTTTTGACATATTTACTCTGAGATAAGGCGTCCATGCAGTCATAAGAGCTCCAGCAACACTCCCTGGGCTCGTGTTAATATGTGTCCGTTATGAGGGACGTTTGCCGGTAATCTAGTTAACGGAACACGGGCCTCCCAGAAGAGAAGGCCTTTAAGTGGGCGCTGTGATGGATGGTTTTCTGAGCACAGATCTCGTGAGCTCGTTTACAGCTCATTTTCTCTATTATCCCCTGTAGAGATCTCCGCGGGCACGCGCGCTCGTTACCCCATTAGCGCTTACGTCCTTTGACGGTCAGCGTGTGAGAGTGTGTGTTTTTTGGGGGGTGAAAAATAAGTGGTTAATGTTATTAGCTTGTGTCCATTAACAATCGATAATACAACAAATGAGCGTAGGCTAGTAGTGTTGAAATGCCAATGTGGAAACAAAAGCTAATAGGAAAGTGTGACTGAATTGGGAAAAAAAACCTAATCTCAATCACATCAAATATTATTACTATTATTGCTAACCTTACAAACTGGATCATGGAATCCACATTCCTTTTCAATATAACACCATTGATGATATTTATATAGGCTACAGTTGGCAACATGCTTAGATAACACCATTAATTGAACAACAATTGACCCTTTCCACATTTCCGGGTTTCTCAGAAGCGGAAGTCGTCATAAATAGGTACACTTCTAATGAGAGACTACATTAAATATAATTTTCGTGTTCCCATTTGCTCAAATAGACAAAGTAAAACTCCACACTAGTGTTTTCACACTTCCAAAAGAGGGAAAAAATAGAGATTGATAACGTCACTCCCACAGAAACACAATCACAGCGGGTTGTCTTATGCAAAGGTAATTCAATACAAAGTATAGTGTTATAAATGTAGGTTACATAAATGTTGAAAAATTTACGATGATGATGACCGTTAAAACGTCCATAAATAATGGCCCATAAACTGCAGGCTTTCCACGCTTGTTTGAATTTCTGGACAAATCTGGCTTGCTTTCTATTGAACGTGGAATTTACGTATGAAAACAGGAGCACGCGCTGGCAGCTCCGGGCGCGTGCGGGGTGACCCTGGCCAGCCGAGGGCTCGAGCTCACGGCGCTGCCATGTGCCAAGATTTTACATTACATAATATTCTCACAGGCTGTCTGTAACTAGTCTAGACATTGTTTTAAAATAGTAAGACCTCCTGTTTTATCGCTGGGGTCATTTAGTGAAGCAAGTACACAGCTAGTGTAAAGCGACCATCATTCCCAGTAGTTAAATGTGAGTAACGTTTTGGTCTATAGCTCAATTTTCTCTTTGATTCTCTCTCACAGTTCCAGTTCCTCACAAGAGCGTCGCTTCTCTGATGATGAACAAAGACGGTCTGATCGGCGGGATCTCCGTGAACGCGAACGAGGTTTTCTGCTCGGTTCCCGGACGCCTGTCGCTTCTCAGCTCCACATCCAAATATAAAGTGACTGTTGGCGAGGTCCAACGACGCCTCTCTCCGCCAGAGTGCCTGAACGCTTCTTTGCTTGGCGGGGTTTTGCGGAGGTGAGAACATCATATCCGCCAGAATCCATAAGCAGTGTAGAGGTCAATGCATTAAAGGCAAAAAAAATTAAGAATATAGGCCTATAAAAAAATCTTACATTCAATTAGAAACTCAGTGCACTCAAAAGCATTTTCTGACTTAGCGTTTTTTTTTTTTTTTTTAATTACTGCCAATAAGATATCTAGTTTTGAATTATACCTTTTCATGCTGTCAATCCGTAATGAAACATATCTAATTATCCATTTTCTGATCAGAGCGAAGTCGAAAAATGGCGGTAGATCACTGAGGGAAAAGCTGGAGAAAATCGGCTTGAATTTGCCCGCGGGGAGACGCAAAGCAGCGAATGTCACTTTACTGACGTCTCTAGTAGAAGGTAAAGCAGGAAATCTGATTCTGATTCCCATGTTCACTGATTCTTTTCTTCATATCCTCCATTTTTTCTATGTGTTTGGGAGTTTAGTCTCATCAAATAATCACCAATTCCAATTGAAGGCTATTTCTTTTTTAATCGGAACGTTAAAGTTGATCTGTTTAATCGTGCATCTTAGATAATAGGCTAAAATTTAAACCTACATGAAAAAATGAAGCACTATCAGGATGCAAAATGCAATTTTATTGCTTAGAGAGTTTCTACAATCTGCTTTTCTTATCTTGCTTAATGCAGCGCAAATAAGCTAACAGATGGAAAAGCACTAAAAACGAAATTTTACCCAGTATAGCTAATTTCATATAATTATTGTTGAGTGACTGTCTTATTGATGCTGCTACACAATTTTTCATTGGGTTAATCTCTCCCTCCAGTTGAGTTCAATTGCAGCTAGGCTGCTACGGCTGTAATTTAGTAGGCTAGCCAATAAAATATTTTATGCGAAAATGTGCAGTATCCCAGTAATTCCCTTTTACTATATTGTATTTATTTTTCATGTCCAGGAGAAGCTGTTCATTTGGCTCGGGACTTTGGCTACATTTGTGAAACTGAATTTCCTACAAAGGCCGTGTCTGAATATTTGAACAGACAACACACAGATCCAAACGAACTGCACTCGAGGAAGAACATGCTGCTCGCCACAAAGTACGTAGTATACGTGTCACAACGTGTTTGTTGCATGCTTAAGTGATATTTATGCATTCGTTGCTTTCACTGGAACAGAAGCTGGGATCCGCTTGAGCAAATGTGTAGCCACATTTAGAGGTGAATGCGGAATCCATCACGGATTGCTGGGGAGTGTGTCGTTTTGATGGCTGTCCGCTTAGTGCCTGGTGCGTTTTGACACGTTTAGCTGGTTTCTAATGAGGCAGTTCAGGCCCAGCAGAAACACGCGTCTCTTATCCATCTTAGCCTGGCACCGAGCTAGAAACTCATTATATTTAAGTGAAATGTTTCAAGTCTTAAAGTGCCAGCTTTCCCCTTGAAGTTTTGCCTAAGGTCATCCCTCCTCCCTCGCCTCTCCTTTCACAGTCTGTCTGTCAAAGTCCCGTCAGTCAGCCCGCGCTCGCGCCCCCGCCCCCGCCCCTGCACGCGCCTCGGGCACTCCGCGCGCTGCGCTCTCCCGACTGGACAACAAGACTGTTTGTGGTTCTGAGACGTGAAAGCGAATGTGGGTCAAAATCTGACAAGCCCAGACAACTGCAGATGCCGCAGCAGGGCTCTCTAACACTGCCAGTTGGAGGCATTTGAACTGTTTGTCACAAATGACCTTTTAGAGATTGAAGTGTGATCGTTCGCTCGGTTTCTTACGTTACACCTCAATGCATTATTATTATAATATGAACAGATTACACAAGGACGTTTGGATAGCCTACATGCTGTTAAAACCATACGATTTGAATATGCATTCATGTTTTGTCGTGCATTTTTTCAAAATATTTTACAATGAATCAAGTGACTTTAATGCTGCAAGTGTTAAAGAGCAGAGAATATGAATGATCTTGCTGATAATATTAATATAGGATCATACTTTGGTCACAATAATCACAAGATCCATATTTAAACTGTAAGCACTAGACATGTGGAGGTCAAATGTTGAAAGGTCATTGGTATGTCAGGCCATCTGGGCACATGACTAAAAGTTCTGACTGTATTTTTTCTCATATATGATTCCCCAAAGCAAGAAAGGCATGAATATTTAGTGCACTACCTCTTTCAGGAAGTGAAACACGCTGAGAACGGCATATTCCGCGGTAATGACAGATAAAGACACACTCCCAGTAGACTGGAAGTTAAATTGATGGCTTTATTCTAATGTATGGGCTTTGCTTTCAGAAGCAGAAATATGCAGACTTTGCTCTGAGGATATAAAGTTCTGTATCTCTTTTCTTATGTATGGACAATGAACTCTGGAGAGTTTCATTTAAAGTAGATGTTACACTTTTTGTTAAAAAAAAATAAAACAAATATTTTGCAGAAATATTTTTGGAGACTTTTTGGTCACAATGTGATTGGGGGATGAGAAATAAGTATTTTACCCATGATTCCCAGGGACACAACAGAGCTACTGAACCTGTCAGAGCACCTGTTTTCCTAAGTGTTTTCTATTACTCAAGATAATTAAGAATGTATTAAACAATCACATCATGATTATTCGAGACATTGAGACACAAACACGGGCCTGATACACAGTAAAAAAAAAAAGTGCTAGCCTGCTGCCTTAAATTAAGTACAATCAACTTGGATGTTTTAAGTCATTTCAACTTAAATTGCAATAAACTTAATTTAAAAAAATTGTTGAATCTTGTATAACAAAAAAGTTGAACATTTAAAATCTGTTAAACTTAATTTAATTAAAACGTATTAACTTATTAAAATTTACTTTGATGAGTTAAAGCAATATAAAAACATGTTGTCATAACTTATTGATCTTTTTTATTTCACAGTGCTATTGTAATCCTTTGTGTTTTACTGTTCGATCAGTGAGAGTCTCACATATTGAAAGTTTTCATTCATTGTTTTCTAATTCTATCTATTTCATCATAAATGTCCAAATGCTAAAGTCACAGTGTTGCTAATTTATGGATGAGGGTTTTCAGAGTTATAATGTGGCTTTGATATTATGTATGAGGTTCTCCTTTATAATCAATATTTCACACAAAGTTAAAAGAATATGTAGATTTATATATAAAGAAATAAGTAGGAATATCCATGGCAGTAAGTTGACATCTTCCGTTGTGGGCTTTTTAATAGAATCAGGCTTGGCGTCTGTTCAGCTTATGACTTAAATTCATTTCTTGAAAAATGTATGCTGTAATCCATGAGCGAGCAGGTCGCTTTTCCTTAACTGATACAGAAGATCAAGCACAAACCTTATGATATGTCCTGATAAATGTGAATAAAGAATTTGCCATGCTTGATGTGCCAGGAAAAATGTCATGACATTCTCTGATTGGATCACAGCTGTGTAGATGGTGAAGGAATTGGATAGGAAACAGTTAATACTAGCATCTGTGATTGATCCTCAAACCCACATGACTAGTCTTGCGATAGGCAGAGCATGTCTAGACCCCACACTGACCCATTGGCAAAATCTTGTGCATTTATTGGCATTTTAAGTCGACATTATTTCAGAATAAGAAATGCAGTTCCTCTATTTATATGTTCCTTGCAGACACTCAACATGAGACAAGCAACTATACACATTTTCTATAGAGAACGAACATATCATAGAAAGAATTTTACCAGACCGACAGCATATATGAAATTTAGTGCATTATTAAAATCTTTAAAGGAGCATTTGGCTATAACTTTTCCCTCACACTCTTAAAAATAAAGGTTCTTTACTGGCATCGATGGTTCCTAATGGAACCAGTAACATCCATGGAACCTTTCCATTCCACAAAAGGTTATTTTTAGTAAAAAGTGTTCTTTTGGTTATTAAATGTTCTTCTCACTAAGAAAACAATTCTTTTAAGAACAGTTGACTGAAAGGTTCTTTGGGGAACAAAAAAAATGGTTCTTCTACGGCTTTGCAAAGAAAAACATTTTTTTAGGCGTACACTTAGAAACAAATATTTAATATATCAAATACATCCTTTTATAAAATGAGAAATGTCTCAAATGATTGCATAACACTTTCATGTTTAATGGGTCATTTATTTATTTATTTTATTATGAGCTGTTTCATTGAAAGATGAATTAAAACAAAATACTAAACAGAACCTTTCCTTCTAGACTAAAGTGAACAGAATAAGAAAGTTCATCCAGTGACCTTGTACAGACACTCCACATGAGACAAGCAACAATAAACACAACAATACCCACAATACACTCTTTCAAATAATGGTTCCAAAAAAAAGGGGGTTTTCACAGTGATCCCACAGAAGAACCATTTTTGGTTCCCTAAAGAACCTTTCATTCAACAGGTCTTAAAAATAACCTTTTTTTTATTAACATTTTAATAATTCAAAGAAAATGTTCCACTATAGAAGAACCTTTTGTGGAATGGAAAAGTTCCATGGATGTTAAAAGTTCTTCATGGAAATGCCAATAAAGAAGCTTTATTTTAACAGTATATAGAACCAAAAAGTTATCAGACGGCATATGGATTTAGTGCATTATTGAAAGGAGCATTATATTTTTTTCCCACTGTGAGAATTATAATAAGTAATTATTGCTCAGAAGTGTATTTCACTTCAAATTAGCCTCTAATTCTTCATTTATAGTAAACTCTCTGGCCGCAACGGCAGGATTCCCTTGTAATTAAACACATTGTCTCTCTTGTGCAAATTTCTGTGCTACAACAAAACGTCATGCTGGTTACGGTCCATCACTGATGTTCCATCCATAGTATGATCTAAGACAAAGATTCACCGTATTCTGACAAACCATAAAACTCACATATACTTTGCATAATCGCAGCAATTCATTACAAATTAAGTTCTCGGTCTGACTATTCATAAACAGATTATAAGCTTTTACTTTTACACATTCTTTTTAACACCTCGGGAATATTGAGAATAGCTCGTCTATGGAAATGCAAGAAAGAGAAATGAACGGGTTGTGTTTCTTTGTATGGTCTGTGATTTGAATGGTCTTCTCTTCCTCTCTTCTCAGGCAGTTGTGTAAGGAGTTCACGGACCTGTTGGCTCAGGATCGCACTCCATTAGGAAACTCTCGGCCTTCGCCCATCCTGGAGCCAGGAATCCAGAGCTGCCTGTCACACTTTAGCTTCATCACGCACGGGTTTGGTTCTCCAGCCATCTGCGCCGCCCTCACGGCTTTGCAGAATTACCTGACTGAAGCCCTTAAAGGCCTCGACAAGATGTTCTTGAACAACCCCACTTCCAACCGACACACATCTGTAGACGGACCCGGCTCCAAAGGCGGAGAGAAAGAGGAAAAACACAGGAAATGAACTGTGGAAATACGATATCAAGGAGGGAGAGTCATTGGAGATGTTCAGAGATTCTATAAACTCTAGTTTTATGACATTGCGTTTTACATTCTGGGTTGAAGGTGGAGATTGGACAACAGATCACGGGAAAACGAAAGGAACGATACGATACGATACAAGAGACTGGAGGACATGAGTCTGCCGTGAAACGTTCACCATCTTCATCTCATTGGTGTGCGAGTGTGAACATATTCAAGGAGTGTTTGTGAGTGTGTGTTTTTGTGTATAAACATTTGACATTTTACATGATGTTAGACGCAGGCTGTCCTTTACACACATGATCATTGATCTGATACCTAATATTTGAGTGTTCATCGGTGTAATGGCCAGCACATGAGAGGACAGGTTTGCTTGGGATATTGGTGGAGACACTTTTAGCTACTATATTTAATTATTATTATTATTATACAATTATTGGTGCACAGTTCTGCAATATTAAATACATTCCATTCAGCCTTCGCCAAGACTACAGTAACACAAACTCACATGAACATCTGTATTTAAAAGACAAAAGCGGTTGTTAAGTGAAACATTCGGTCCATTGCTTGAAAGAGAGACAATTTATTCAAGTCTAGGAGATTTTATTGCATTTATTGCAATGAAATAGTGTTAGCCAAAAAGAGGCTGTAAATGTGCTACAATAAAGCATCATGCTAGTTACGTTACAGTCCATCACTGATATTACATCCATAGTATGATCTATGACAAAGATTCACATATACGTTATAATCACAGCAATTCATTACAAATGAAGTTCTCAGACTGATTATTCATATAAAGATTACAAACCAAAACTCTGAGATTTAACATATTCTTTCAAACACCTCGGGCAATATTCAGAATAGCTTGTATACAAAAATGCACGAAAGAGAAATGAACATGAGATCAATTTTGTGTGTTTTGGTTGTATTTCTTTGTATTTGAAACTGCTCTTGCTAGTGCTGTCTTGGCCATTTGGTTGTAAAAAACGTGAGGAGTGAGGGCATTTTCACTTTTAACATGGCAATCATCTTAGCTGACCAAATGACATTTCATCTGTTGCTTATGTATTTTATTTAAATGTATACTAACATTTACTCAGACTCAAATCAACATCGACAAAGAAAACACATTTTATGACCTAAATATGGATTATTTGTTTTACAACCCTACATCAGCTGAATTGAAGCTTGCTTTGACCGTGGTGTTGGCAGCGTCAAGAAACAAAAAAAAAAACTTTTGAAAACAGACTTAAAAGGGTCTGCATAAAACTGAGGAAAGGACAGGTGACCGCGCGTGCTGGGACACGGCCACGCGCAGCTATTACGCGCTCACCTCAACCGGCGTGGGCACGCACTTTCTCAGTCCCGCAAGCTGGATTATAGCCTGTCTGTCAAAGTTAATATTTGGTTTACTGTGCGAGGAAGGCTCTTTTATTTATGTTTGTATATATTTATTTATGCTTAATTTAATGGGCGTATGTACATAGGAATAGACTGGGTCGTCTATCTGTGACTGTCTCTGTGCGTGGGTGAACGCTTGTTTTAGATAGCATCTTGTATTTTTTGTTTCATAGATACGGTGTTATGTGGTGAAGGCTAGAAGTTGGTTCTTGTCTGGTGATTTTCATTTACCTCGAAATAAGAATAAAACGTGTGTTTTATTGTAGGTGTTGCAGTGTGGTTGGTTAACCCCTTATGTTCTTGTTTCGTGCATAGACAACGATGACAGTTCAAAAACGTTTAAGTAGTTTTAATAAAAAAGTGCCTACATCCATAATAACTATTAGGCTACATATCAGATTAATAATAAGCTATGTTCACTGAGCCCTATCATTAGTAATCATTTTATTTCCATAAAAGTAAATTTTTAGACAAAGTCGATCTGTCAGGCAACAGTGTCACATTTTACAACATTGAATTTGCAAAAGATATGCTGTTTTATTTTATTTCAGAAAAAAACAACATCATTAGTTTTTTCATAATTAGTAATTAGCCTACAGAATTTAGAAAATAAATTACTTAATCATAAACCTCCCAAATACGTTTTCACCCAAAGCATAGCCTATATATATATAGCTTAAATGTTTTCTTTAAACTGTTCCTTGGATATTTACTTTGTTAATAGTTAACTAACAGAACTAAGGGAGGTAATACTATGAGAAATAAATAAACTGCATTCAATTAAATGTCAGTTGTATTAACAATATTATGTAAGAATATGACTTCATACCTTAAGCGTTGTTTATAGCCTAATCATAAACGGATCAGCTGAAGATTGAAGGCTATTTGTAAAAAATATTAAAACGTAAAAATCGGTAATTAAAAGACCTTTAGGCTAAAATGATTATGAATATTTTAACCATTGCATAAACATTCGTAATATTTTCATTTATCAAACGCTGACTTGGGCTATAATATAAGCACAAGAACGGAAATCAACAAGAATCGTAAATGTAAAACGGAAATGAGAATTCTGATTCTGCTTCCTGTCTCGTTTCAAGGCAAGCAAAGAATGATCGAAAACAATTCCTTGAAGGCGTGTGTCCGCGGTCGTGGCAGTAAAGTGAACTCATATCCCGGCCGCCGGTCAGACCCCGCGCGAATCAGCTAACGCTGGTGTATTTAATGCGGAGGAGCGCGTGGCCTGCGGGTTCCGTCGCGTGACTCGTCATGCGTGAAGTATTGTGACCCAGGTGCAGCACCCGCATGTCCGCGAGCGACGTGGATCTCGACGAGATTCCGAGATTTCTCTTCAGGAGAAAAAAAAAAGACTAGCCTCCCTCTTACCCACGGGACCTGAAACAACACAAGCCGAGATCTTTCATCCTTCCCTCGAACCCGGTTCTCATTACATCTAAAAGAAGGAAAAAAAACAATAAGACCAAACCCATAGCCTAGCTAATATCACTGATTTTTATAGCCTACTCAATAATAGGCCTACTTATTGACTTTAAACAATAGCTGTTTTTTAATCATATAGGCATACACATCTAAATTCAGTAGATGTTTTTTTTTCCCAGAGCATAACAAATCAAATGTGCATCAACAAAATGCCCAATGGGCTATATAATATCAATAGCCCAAATAAAAGCTCTCCTGATTGTATCAAACAACTGACACAATTTTGAGCTCTTTTATCCAAAGTTGTAACCAAACATTCATGATTGTTTGAAGCCATATAGGCTAAGTTGAAAATCGGTCATTAAAAATAAATTGTATCCTTTATGATCCTTTATCTTTAAAAGAGGGAAAGGTAAACCACAATGGCATGAATAGAATGCCAAAACATAAAATATCGATTGCCTGATAGACCTCAGTCAGGCCTGACTTGATCACTAAAATGGATCTGAGGTGGAACAGATAGGCCTATTGCATTCTAAGACTACAATTTTTTGTTGTTCTTTTTGTCTGTTTTTCATCATATTATTTTTTTCGGGATGAGAGGAGGAAGAAGAGCTTTGTCTGAGCTTCCAGGTCCCCGTGCTCGCTGTCACGCAATGGACTGTAAAAATGGTTTATCCAGACACGCGCCGGGCGCGCGTAATTCCTGCTCGAGGCGTGATGACCGCAGGCAGCGCGAGCCTAACTGATCAACCTGGATATTTCATTATTCATTAATTTACTGTTTAACAAATCCCGCTCATTATCACGGGAGCGGCTGGCACGATCCGACCGTTCGGCGTCAGTTGGTGTCAGGCGTGGAGAATTGGCCCATTTGATCCTGAGCTGTTTTCTCTCTCTCTGTGTATTATTATTATTATAGGCTATTCAACATCCCGAAACAGCTCGAGATCGTCATGAATAATAAGCAGCGCGCGAGCTTGTCAAAGCCCGTTGAGCGTGACACAGCCTGTGGTAAAAATCGAGGCGTTTTTAATATTAGCCTACCCCCACTTCAGTCACTATTTGGAAAAGACAAAACAACACGCTGATAAACAAACGGAAATATGCGATTACTACGGCAATGACACGCGTCCACAGTGGACGAGGGACATCAAAAGCAAAGTGTCTCATCAGGGAGTTTAAAGGTTCTGTAAGCGATTATTTTGGAATAGCAAACACATGCTCCTCTACCTGAGATAGCACTGAAATAAGTGTCCTGAGATATCAAATCTCCCTCAGGGAGCACCCGCTTTTTCAGCCAATCATAAAACTTTAACCAATCATAAACGCGCTCTGTCAATCATTTTGCGCGCCTTTTTTCACACACTCACTGTGATGACGCGTTTGAACGTTCATCAGCATGTAAATCCTGCAAACGTTTTTTTATATTGTCATTTAAAAAAAAAGTAAATTTATGACACTATACTTAGTAGCCTATTATATTACCTTTGCATCAAATTACAAAAAAAAAAAAAACTAGTTTACGCTGCTGTGAGGGCGTTTCTGATAGGCTACCGGCTGTGGAAGTGATGGTAAAGTTGACATCTTTCTCTCTTCTGACTGCCGTTAACAATCTCTCTCTCTATGTTTTACCTCTTTTTAAAAGTTTTGAAAATACTATATCAAATGGAACACAAAAAATACATTTAATGTGTCCTCTCATTCACTGCTATAGAAGTTTGCCCAACTATGACGTCTTGGCATTTGAGAAACCCGGAAATGTGAAATAGCCTAATTTTTTTTCCAAGTATTATCAAAGTTAGCAAAATTGCATTTTACAGCACATTAAATAATAGCCAACAACTCAACAATAAGGTTAGGTTTTGTTATCGTTCACTTTGATGAATGTGTCTAATAGCCTACGTCACAAATGAATAGCGATATAAACTGACCAACAAACTGAAATGGCAAAATAAGTGTGAATTTGTTCCAATCACCATGCCAGTTAATATAAACTAATACTCTAATGTGAGTTAGTTGACATGTTGTTGCAAAGCTACTTAACAGAATGTTCAAAAGGGACCATTAACATAAAGTGTTAGCCTATATTAATGAAAAAAACTTTCTACAAATTGAAGTATTTTATAATAAAATATCACACAATAAATAATGCCCATGCATGCAGAGAGCATCACAGCCCTTAAGAAATGGCTAAAGACGTACTTCTTTTGCAAGCACTTGCTAATAAAACAGGCACTGCATTTAAACAAACTAGAAAAACTGCTTTCCTACAGATTCACTTTTGAAACTCTAAATTGCAGCACTATTATTGACTCCTGTTTGATAAACCGCTTGTGAGTTTACTCATTTGTAAGTGGCTTTGGATAACAGCATCCACTAAATGACTAAATGTAAATGCAGGCCTCTTGCAGTAGTGAATGGTTAATCAATGTAATCTTTCATTAACTGAGCATGATGTCGTTAATGGTTGGGGCGTACAGTCTCTGTATGCATAACTTCAGTTCTGTTAATGCTTCATTGAATCAAAACACCTCCCATGACCTCCTCATTCACCATGCTTTTACCCCAACAGCTCCTTCCACACTGAGGTTCAATGAGAGTTTCAAAGCAAGAACATGAAGGAGCTCA
>NW_027509208.1:38982500-39020000 GCF_051911475.1 Siphateles boraxobius | reverse complement strand
GAACTCCCTCATTTTTCTTTAAGAAGTTTATAGTGAGGCACTTACAATGGAAGTGAATCCGTAAACATTCAAATTCTCATTGTTTCAATATTACAGCCAGGATGTAAACAAAATGCAGGTAAACATGATTTTACTATGAAAAAAGCTTACTTTCTGTGTAGTTATACAACTTTGTTGCCATGACAAGTAATAATAAAAATGTTCACAAAAGAATCAGTGCAAGTGACTTTAAATTTCTGCTTTTGAAATCCACAAAAACAGGAAATTCCACTTCCATCAAAAAAAAAAAAAAAAAAAACTAGGAAGAGTCAAATTAAACTTTTTGGGTTAATTATTCTACAAATGCTACAGCAGGAGCTTTAAAGGGACACTGCCCCCAAAATGTTAAAAAAAAAATCTAATTTACTCACCCTTATGTTGTGAAAAGCAGTTACAAAATTGATAAAATGCATCAAAATCACAGTGGTCTCTCCCAAAACATAAAAACAGGTCAACCAAGAACTTGTTCCAGTTATTTCTGTCCCAATGGGAACAATGAAAAGACCATCAGATGAGATGAGCAGGAGAACATTACAATGACAGTGTGTGTGGAGTGAAACTTTAAGCACTGTTGGAGAGAGTGTACAGTTTTCATCAAATTCAGACCTTGCGTGTATCAAAATGTGAGTCTCCAGTAAACTGGAATGTGATGTCTTTTTTTCTCCTCTTCTTTCTGTGTGTGATTTGCACATTCAGGTCATTCTCTGTCAGTCTCTGTCTGAACTCTGATTGACAGCTGCAGTCATGCTCCCTCGGGGCAGCTTACTTGCTCCTACATGAATCTCTTTCTCTCTCGCAGTCCATCCCTTCCTCATTTTCCTCTTTCTCTCACTTCCTCTCCAGCACATACACTCAGTTTCTCATGTCAGACTGTGATTGATATGTTCCTGTATTTACAACAATCAGCTCTAAATTTCACGCCATCATAAAACACACATCTACTCTACTCAAAGTCCCACTGGGGAAATTCTCCATCATGATTAAGAACTCACAGAAGGGACCGGTAAAACTAAAGCAAGCTAATTATATTAAGATATCAATTAAAATCAAGTCAGAATTCACTGATCAAATTCAAAACAACGCAGTAGCCAAATGCATGACAATTCTGCAAATTAATTAAAAGTCAAACCTTTAGAGCCCCCCACACCAGATAAACACAATGCAAAAGATGTAAAAGTCAACATTACCAGCAATGCTATGGATATGAAATAGTTTAGGGTCAGTAAGATTTTTAATGTTTTTGAAAGAAATCTCTTCTGTTCACCATGGCTGCATTTATTTGATCAAAAACATAGTAAACCAGTAATATACTGATACTTTTTTCAGGGTTTCTTGATGAATAAAAATTGTTTGTAACATTATAAATGTATTTACTGTAATTTATAAACAATTTAATGCATCAAACATTAAAACGATATAGACATTGCCATAGAGTGACAATAATGCTCATGCTCTTGCACTGTACGGAGAAGGTCTCAAGCTTCACATGCAGACCTTCTCAAAGGCACAATATTTAAGATTTGTGGATTAAAATATCCAAAAACCATCAGAACAATGTTATATATTTTGTTGGCTTGTGTACTTGCATTATCCCGAATGTTCCCAAACAATGTTTAAATATAAAGAAATCAGCCTTTTTAACCAGTGTAACGGCCCGTATCATTGTGTCGCCTGTCAATTACATCATATCTGCGTGACCCTTGATTTTCGGTTTTACTTCCATAGAAACCATGGAAACACCAAAGACGCTTTAATATATTATGCATCTTATGAGACAGGTGGATACTTTTTGGATATCTTTATTAACAGAAAACTAATAATTTTTATATATCTCAACACGGTAGTTTTATTGTTTGAATCTTGTTTTCTTGATTTACCGCGAGTTTCATGTTTGTACCATGCCTCAGAGACAACACCATTTTGTCAAGTGGCTAAAATAGCATAATCAGAAAGAGCTTTATTTGTAGTATTACAACATTTTCTCCACCATATAATATATTTTAAAATAATTGCATGCCATTTAGCAACTCAAGTCATCCAGCTTTTATTATATAATTTTAGTGTGTAACAAGGGTCTCATTCCAGCCACCGAGTGAACGCACAGAGTAACATTATAACACAACGTTCAACACACTCAGATGTATGTTTAGTATGATTTTTCTGACTAAGTAAAGCAGCACTGTGTTACCCCACAATTTTAATTTGTCAAAAAAAGTGAACTGTATGAGTAGCCTAGTAAATCAACACTTGCAGCTATTTCAGATTCAGAGTAAAATAAAACAATGTGAATGCAAGTGATGCAAATGTAACTGTAACGATAAAGTGCAGGGTAGAAGGAGGCGGATGCTAATCATAACTTTAATTGTAAAATAAACAAACAACAAAACGAAAGAAGCACCCGACTGCAGAATCTATATGCAAAATAAAAACAGCAAATGTACAAGGCACTCGGCTCCACCCAGCTTTACAGTAACATAAATGTAATACATTAGCTAATTTACGGTATCTTCAAGCTGCGCCTTTGTTGTTTTGACTAAGCGCCATCTAGCGGCAAAACTTACACACTGTGCCTTTAATCGCTGGCAAACGATACTGGGTGCTTTTGCAGGTTTGTTAAAAAATTCGGATCCTTGGTAAATATTCACCTCATACTCAGCTCTCTTTCTGTTCTCTGATGTAAAGTACGTCTTCACAGTTTTACTGAATAGCATACTCTGGCGATTCAGTGCGTGAGTGAACGATCATATCTAGAATCTCGAACCGTTTAGTCATGGAAAAGAACCGACTCAAAGCAGTGATTCATTCATCACGTCTCGGCCGTCACCAATTCTGGCATTATCGCCAAATTTTAAAAAGACGACAGAAAATTGGAGACACGACACGACTGGTGAACCATCGTGAGGGAAGACGATTATTTGGTCAGTGCATGTAAAATTCCTCGTTAGACAATTAATTAGCAACATTATTTTACAAGGGCTTAATTGTGAGGGGTTTTAACATGCAGTTGACTGGTTGCCAGGGCGTTGCTACACGGGTGCTGAGACGTAGGCCTGAGTTGTTTTTTAACATGTTAATGCAATTGCTACGGTGTTTTGGTGGTTGCTTTGACATTGCTACGTCCCTATCGTAATCTTATTCATTTAAAAGTTGTGGATTTGTTCAGATCCCTAAACCAGAGTCATTAATGAGAGTGATACTAGCAAACACTGCTAACAGGTGTGTATGATCAGGGTAGTGTGTATAGAGTAGGTGTGTCTAATGTCTTAATAAGAGCTCTGTCACGCTGCTCTCTGTTGTTTGTGATGTGTGATTGTGTCGCTGTGCTCAGGGTGAGAGTCCGATCTGAATCCGGAGCCGTTGTCAAATCTGCTGTTAAATCCGTTAAGAGCCGAAAATTAATTACCTAACCAGAGCAGGAATGATTCCAAAAGAAGGAACCCGTGTGAGGAGACGCAGAGACAGCGAACATAAGGAGGTCGAAGCAACGCTACGAGTCACCAGACTTCACGTTAAGCTTGACTGACTAATTATTGCTTATAATTTGCGTTTGGATTAATTAACTAATTAGCTGGGAATGTCTGAAGGCGTAGCGCAGTCTGTGCATGTCAGAGTGAAGACTTTAATTATTGTGATATTTTTAATTAGAATCTGCAGCTGAGTGAGACACACATCCACACACATATAGGCTTCACGCAAATAGCACACATATACACAAAAAATAACACACTTGAGCACAAATAATATACACAAACACACATATAACACAACAGTTCTAAACATTCCTCTAGCTCAAACAGAGCATGGTGCTTGCAACAGCGAGGTCTTGGGTTTGATTCCCAGGGAATGCATGAACTAATAAAATGTAGTTATGCCTATTTTGAAGAGTCTGACAAATGCATAGGCCTAAATGTAAATAATATACAACATGCATTGCACACAAGTAACATTTGAATCTAAATAATATACAAATAGAGAATAAGTATCCCCTATATGCAACTGCAAGCAGCTTAAGCTCTTCTTATGCTTTATGTACATCCTTATATCTCATATAATTCAGCCCAGTGCTTGTATATGAAACAGATAATGCAGATAATGAACACGCTGGTGCTGAGGTAAATTCGGACCCGGCAAGATGTCTCCGGCATCCTTCTCTCTCCCTCCCTCTTTCTGAGATGAGAGAAATGTGCATCGTCGACAGGATTCGGCTGTGCATCTGACTATTTTCCATCACAAGGGGCCAAGTTTAGTAAACAGGCAAAACTAATGAGGCACTTTGAGCTGCGAAGCGGAGCTTCAGCCCGGGGCCCGAGAGCCCGCTCGCACCTGATGGAGCCGAGAGACATCAAAGCAGAGGATTACAGCAGCGCCAGGGGCCACATTCACAGACTTATTATACGCCTCGTTCCTAATCCGGTTATCTGCAGAATATGGCTGTGTTTAGCAGGCCTTGGCCTCACACACACACACAACATGCAAGTACAGATTCACATACAGAATGCAAAAAAACACATGCACACACATCAAAATAGACAACCACATGGCCACAAACACGCTTAAGAACACAACCTCATATTCATAACTAGAAAGCTTTCCAAACGCTTTATGTAATATTCATCTGCAGCTCATAGATGATGGTTGAATCCTCCATAAGGTCACATTACTCTCCGACAGCAGGAATCCATCTGTCAGAGTGCCTCTTATGTGTGTGTGTGTGTGTGTGTCTTCTGAAGGACTCGCAGCCCTGGGCGCATTTGGATGTGTTTCTGTTGGTCAAGTTGGTGCTGTGGTCAGACTTGAAGAGAACGCTGGACACACACGGTGAAATGAAAGACAAAAGTTTATGGGTGAAAACACTTCCAGGTCACATTTCACCCTAAAGAAATCACGTTTTGCATAAAGAAAATGAAGCAATTTTTAGGACTTCAAGAATGTTTTTGCATTGAGACATTATTTTCACGACAGTTAAGCACATTTTACCCCTAAATTCCCATTACTGTAATGTGTCTGGATCTTTTATTTTTGAGTTTCTAATGTTTATAATTCGCAGTGGGGGATTCTCATTAGATTCTCATTACAGTAATACAATATTTTCATATTTAAATCAGCACAAATTAAAGGCAGTACAACAAATAATACTATAAATACTTTGCAATTTAAATATGTTATATATATATATATATATAAATTTATTATTATTATTATTATTATTATTATTATATATATATATATATATATATATATTTTTTTTTTTTTTTTTTTGCATGAAGGTAATGCAGACCTGGTGAGAATAGTTCACCTAAAAATAAAAGTTATTATTCTTTACTCACCGTCATGTCTTTCCCATCCCTTATGAACACAAAATATGATGTTTTGGAGATTCCTTTCTGATGCTTTTTTATTTTATGGATCTTGACAGCCCCTGTTCTCAATCCACTTTAATTGTAGTGGTCATTTAGCCAAACATCTAAAAAATGTGAGTTTTGGACCACAAAGGACTGAGTAAATGCTTTAAATTTTCATGAAAATAATTTCCCAATGGAACCTTCTATAAGAAAAAATATCATTTATTAATTGTTCTTTTGATTTTGTGGTGAAATATGACCCAGACATGCTTTTTTGAAGGGTTTCATGAGATTCACAGAAACTGACTTTCAAATGAAGTGAGAGGAGGAGAAAGACAACTTAAAATATGTAAAGTAAGGGAAGCAGGAGGGAGAAAGAGAACAGATAACGGGAAAGAGATAGTGTGAGAGAGAAAGAGGAGGAAATTCTGACACAGTGATTCAAACTGCATGTGTGTATGTGTGTGTGTTTAGCTGCGAGGAAGGTCAGGTTCTGGCAGAGTTTAATCCTTGGATTGGCAGTTCTGCCCTCTGGTCAGTGCTGATTATCTCCCATAATGCATTGCTGCTCTCTGATAATGATTCTATGGACTGTTTCGAAACAGTCATTTTCGTTTAAGAATTTCGGGGGGGGTTTTCTTATTTGAACTTTTTTTAAAACTATGATTTAAGTAGTTCAATTGGCCTGTCTCCTAATAACTGAAATGCTCAGCAGCTACTTTAAAAAATTTAATCATGATGCTGTACGATTATGAAATGGAAAACTAGTGTACTTTTTACTTAATACTGCGCAGTATACAATATACTTTTTAAAAATAGAAAGTAGGCATTATGCAACAATTTTCTCATCTCCATGCACGTTTATTCAGCCATCGGCGCATATACATACATATGTTTCTTGAGAAGCAAAAAAATCGCCATAGAATGATTTCTGAAGGATCATGTGGCACTGAAAACTGGAACTTAAAATTCAGCTTTGCATCACAGGAATAAATGACATTTTAACTACATTCAAATAGAAAACGGTTACTATAAATTGTAATAATATTTCACAATATTATGTTTTTGCTGTATTTTTTGTCAAATAAATGTATAGTCTTGGCGAGCAGAAGTGAATTCTTTCAAAAACA
Organism: Siphateles boraxobius; assembly: GCF_051911475.1. Classification (NCBI taxonomy): domain Eukaryota; kingdom Metazoa; phylum Chordata; class Actinopteri; order Cypriniformes; family Leuciscidae; genus Siphateles; species Siphateles boraxobius. The sequence goes on along the minus strand of NW_027509208.1, from coordinate 39,013,489 downwards.
TTTAAAAAATCTTATACTGACCTCAAACTTTTGAACATTAGTGTATATATACATCTGTAAATTAATATATGCATCTGAAAATGAAAGGTTGAGCATACTGCATTGTAGGAAATGTGCAGTGTTTTCTGTTGTAATAGAGTGTTTATGCACATAGAATAAGCCTACTTTGCACAGTATGCTAGCAGCAATAGCATGTATATGGTATTATGCTATTCCACACTCATTTCTCGCTCACTTACACACACATTCATGTTTGCGAATCACTGGAGTGGGGTAGATTTAGAATTAACCTTTATTTATATTTTTTATCATAAAGCCAGCTATTAAGAGCCCTAATTAGTGTCTACAGGGAATTCTGCCACACTGAGGAGGACAAACTACCTGCGAGTATCACCGTATCAGAGCACCGGTCAAAACACACTCAAACTCTACTAGCCCAGAGCGAGTGAGATAGAGAGAGTGTGGAGACAGCGAGAAAGAAAGAAAAAGAAAGAGAGAGAGAGAGAGTTAGGACAGAGTGAATCAATGAATAATTCATAAAATGCTGTTGTAATGTTCCGTCCTAACCCTGCAGGCCTGGTTTAGGTCAAGGATGGCTACTGTGTGTGTGTGCGCGTATGTGTGTGTGTGTGTGTGTGTTGAGTACAAGCTTTAGATTCTAAAAAGCCAAATGGAATAATTCAGAACTGTAATGTACAACACAATATTTTACCCACCTTGCACAACACTGTAAAGATTTCAACCTGCTATTTGAGGGCGATTTTAAACAGATTTGAACAAACCCCTGACTCTATATATGAAACTTGTTCATGCTAAACTTCTTTAGAGAGCTGCTATTACTTTTCTAAAGGATCTGATTGGATTTTCGGATGGTGGATGATTAAATGGGAAAAAGTCCCATAGATTTACATTGCAGGAGAGACCCAGGCCATATAGGTTTTTGTCTTGAGTAAGCAAAAGCAAACAATAGTGAAAAAACACAGAAAACACCTTAACTACTAGCAAACACCAACAACACATTATAATTATGGCAACGAGTTTTGAAAGAGCCAGTCACACGTTCTTTGTGAAATGTAGTTTAATTGAGGTTATATTTTATGGAGGACCAGGAGTGCCACTTAAAAATAAAATGAAGATTCAATATATCAATTTAATAATTCAAACATAAAAATGTATATAAATAAATCACTTTTAAATGCACAAATAATAGACATTTTTAAAGTTGTTTATTTAATTTGTGTTTTTAAATGTATTGCAATAAAACCATAAAACCATAAATAAATAAAAACATTGTAAATGTATAAATAAATAGACACATTTAAAATTGTTTATTTAGTTCATGTTTTTAAACGTAGATTAATAAAACAATAAAAAGTAGGCTACTTTAATAAATCATTTTAAAGTCACATGTTAAATCGTTTTTTTTTTAAGCATTTGGCAAACCATTTCTCTATTTGCCAAATGCTTTTCTTTGTCGGTTTGCCAAATGCTTTTCTTTATCCATTTGTCAATCGAGTTAAAAAAATCCCATGGGACAGTACACACGTGGGAGCAACCAATCACCTTTCGCCTGTCTCCCACTTGTAAATGTAACACGCACTGTCATTGGACAGTTAGAGAGACCATACGTCATTAGCGGGAGTTTGAAGACGGGTTCGAGGCGAGCGACGGAAAAATGGCAGGTGAATCTGAATGTGTTTTCAGAGGGATTGCGGACGATTTGTTGTATTTAGCCGATTTCTGCGGAAGAAATTCTCCTCTCGATTATCATTTTATGTATAGAAGAGTTTCACAGTTGTGGGAAGACGTTGCAAACGCAGCAGATAATTGTGGTTAACTTAAAAACTTAACTTAAAAAATGTCTATAAATTTGTGCATTTAAAAGTGATTTATTTATATACATTTTTATGTTTGAAATATTAAATTGATATATTGAATCTTCATTTTTTTTTAAGTGGCACTCCTGGTCCTCCATAATATTTAGCCTAAATTGAACTCATAAAAGAACAGCCGTGTTAATGTGTATTTATTTAAATGATGATATTGAGTTCAATCTCCCCATCAATCTTTGTGTGTAATGAGGATGTTGTGTTTGATTTCCTGTAAGTGGATGATTTGTTGTGTCTCATACAGCAATGCTGAAGTTTGTTGATTATGCACAACCCTGCTAAAACCATCCAAAATCGATGGGGTTTCAGGAGAGTTTTAGGCACTTTTCAAATGTGTTTAAACCAACTTTCACCATCAGAGCTTTTTAGGCTGGTTTAAGAGCAGCAGTTTCATTCGTCTCTCTCTTTCTTTCTGTCTCTCTTTCCTCACATCCATCCAAGTTTCCTTCTTGTTTTAACGCGACACGAAGTAAATGTCATGTTTTTTTTTTGCACTTATAGCTTCAAAAACTTCCAGCTTTAATAATTTGCGGCACAAACAAATTAATGCTGTTCTAATTACACATTTGTGGTCATTCCGAACAAACACGTAAACAAGGAAAATCTGATTACGAGTATGAGATTATTTTTCTTCTCATTACAACACGAGCAACACACGATATGAGCAATGGAGAAACCTCCAAGCTACACATTAACACCACACACACACACATACACACACACACACACACTCGTAATAACGAATGCAATAACAGCAACAAACAACAATAACAATAATAAAACCTTTGGAAAACGTTTCATAAATGATCAGTGTGTAATTAGTGTAATCTATGATGCGGCCTCCTTATGGAGAACTATTTGCGCGTTCCTCGTCTGCGTGTGTGTGTGTGTGTGTGTATGTGTGTGTGTGTGTGTGTGTGTGTGTGTGTGTGTGTGTGTTCTCACGTGCCCTGCAGGGCCGACCTTCCAATCATTATCTGTCTGTCTTATTACCCCGCCAACCCAAGCCCACTTTTAAATAAAATATGCAAAGGTTTCTTAAATGATGACCCCGGGCGACGTGGATCTCCTTTGCTGCTGTACAGGCTGTTAATCTGAGAAATGCAAATTCTCTTCATCTTCCTCCGCTGCTTTATTAACTTTTTTGAATTTAAAATTCCACGAACAATGAGTTCTGTCAGCTTCTGGAATTATATTTTCCTCTTTTCTTTTCATGTGCGCGCAGAAGCGCGTTTCACCAGGGGAAATAAGACGGTTTCATCTCCTTCTCTCCATTTAATTGGCTGCTTTGCAATTATTAGTTTTTGCTGCTAAAGTCTTTTTCTTTTATTATTTTTCTTCCTGTTTTCTTAAAGCGATAGATGTCAACATTAGTTTGTTGATCTGTGAAACTGGAGGAGCAGTCAACGTTCCTGCCGTTTCGCACCTCAGAACGAGAGTCGTCTGCGAGGGGACGGTTCTCTCCCCAACACGGGCTTTATTTCGCTCTATTCCCCTCCTCTTCGCTCTCTTGCACTCTTCTGTCATTGAAGTCTGAACTGTGTATAGCTCATGAATTCTACAGACTTACTCATAACGATTTTTCTTAGGACTAAAATCTCTGATGGCATCAGCATAGTTTTTTAATAGATTTATCGAGGTTTGAAGAAAAAAAGAATGAACATTATTCTTTTAGAAAATGAGAAACATTTTTTTTGTACAGATGAACCAACAAAAGCACAGTTCACTGTAACTGGAAGCTTGTTTCTGCCACTTAATAAAAAAATGTATTCTCAGAATAGTATGATATAAACACTTGCAATTGTGAGTTATAAAGTCAGAATTGCGAGATATAAAGTTTATACTTTATACTGCAACTTTACATCTTGCAATTCTGACTTTAAAACTTGCAACTTGCGAAAACTTTTGTATATCTCGCAATTCTACATTTTTTCTCTCGCAATTGCGAGTTTATATCTCACAATTCTGACGTTATAACTTGCAATTGCTATTCTGAGAAAAGAATTGTTTGTGAGATAAAAAGTCGCAGTTATCTTTAAAAAATTTTTTTTCTGTGGCGGAAACAAGCTATGACGATATATATCATGGCTACAATATACAATCTTTAGAGATTTTGCTATATCTTGTATATCCCAGTATGTAAATATATTAGAGTAGCACAGCACTAATGACACTATAAAAGTGAATGAGACAATAAAGAATGGGATGTGCTTGATGTAAAGAAAGAAAAAGAACTAACTTACTGACAGACAGCGGAAGCGTGTGCACTGAAAGCCACGTCTCTCATCATGCTAGCGCAAATTGAATTCACTTTCACGTCTTATTGCACTTGAATCGTCGAATATACACAGTTATTTAAAAATGCCCATCGTTTGGTGTGTTCATGTAAACACAGGCGGTTATGCCTCAAGTGGAAGTAAACAGCTGGGTGTAACCTGGATGTGTATCATGGGAATTTGTGCATTCGGTCTTAAAGTGACAGCAACCTAATATAACTGCTCTCTGTGTCATTAATGTTAAAGGCCCACTGAAGTGCCTTGAAACACGCAGCATTATTTAATATGATCACGTTATTTCCACTGAAACAGGAAGACATGGCGGGACATATCAAGTAGCTCCTCCCCTTTTTTTAAATAACCAATAGCATTTTGTTGATATCACAGCTCGTTCAGAGCCGTTGAACTCGGCAAAGTCGCATTTGACAGCTTATGAGAGCCACAGTGTAATAGATTCCCTTTTAGATTTAATATGAAACTGTTACTAAAGCAAAACAGTGTATATAGTCAGGCTGAGGATGTGTAGTTTGAAAAGTGTGTTATTTATGTTGGTGCATCACATTCATATTAAAGTTTTGAATGCTTATATCTTCTAAATGTGAATTGTTTTCATTGTTTTGGAGAAAACTAGATAATCTTTAGGCTAACATATTCATTCAAAAAGCCAAAAAACTTTTGACTGAATAACTTTTTTAGCTTTAATAAGAATACATTTATATTTCATTCATACAGTGAAGACTATAACTATATTGTGAAATAAGATTAGCTTTATGGTCATATCACCCATTCCTAGAGTCCATGAACCTTTATTCTACTTATATTTTAGATGGAAAACAAATCTATCATTGGACATAATGTTCAACTTGGAACCCATGTACTTCATAAAGCCAATCATTCATATATATGTATATATATATATAGTCAAAACTATAAAGATCTGAAGATCTTTTTGTGAAATATATAATAATGCACAAACCCACACATACACTTTCATTAGAAAGAGACACAATCGCATATGGTCATGCATTCATTCAAGTGATTGCATATTTATATCCAATCAGGTCACAGTGTCGGCTTTGATATGCTCACGATTGGCTGGCACAGAAAATGTGACTTTTAAATTCTCCCAGAATGCACCTCAGCAGGGCTTCATTAAAAGGTGGCTGCAGGGTGGAACGGCCAGTGACCACAGGTGGTTTGAATGCTTGGTGTCCTGAGGGAGTGTGTGTGTGTGTGTGTGTGTGTGTGTGTGTGTGTGTGTGTGTGTGTGTGTGTGTGTGTGTGTGTGTGTGTGTGTGTGTGTGTGTGTGTGTGTGTGTGTGTGTGTGGGAGGGTATATGGGGGGTTAGTTTGTCTGATCTGGGGTCCTGTCTGCACTCAGGGGATTTAGATCTGAACAGTCTTTCCCCTCAAACAGTCCACATTCAAGAGAGTAACACACACACACACACGGCCGTCAGAGCTCACGACCAACTGTCCGCTGGCCTGATCCACTTGCAATAAAATGTTTGTTGCTAAAATAAGTATTGAATGAGATATGACAGCAGACGGGAGACATTATAAACTGTTATAAGGAATGTTCTGGCTTTGTGGCGTCCCGTCAATAACCAGACAACAGATTAGATTTGTTATTGTGTAAAAGTAAGTGTAAATTAATGGGAAATGTGTTTAAAGTAGAAACACTCTAGATGTTTGAAAACTGATATGTGAAGCTCATATCTTTTGCTAAAGCACCTCAATGATTTCCACAAGAGTAGAGAAATATTTCTAAATCAATATTTAGGTGGAGGAATTTAATTGTCGCAAGTAGATCATAAAACTATTTGTATATTCTTTAATTTATTTTAAACTGCGTGTAGTCTTATGTAAGAGTCATTTGTTGAGGAATCAGACTGCACTATTGTTTTTGATTCACTAAAAAGAACCGGCTCATAATGTTGGGCGGTAAACCGGTTCAAACCGAAAACCGGTTTATATTTTCGTCACGGTTTTGATTTTGAATAAACCGCCATACCGGTGTATTTAATTACACAACGTTCGGAACGAACGTTACGCTGCGCGACACTGTTTCAGACGGACCCTTTACAATGTTGCACTTCTAAGCAGCGACGAGTGAGGGTAAACAAACAGCAGTGCTCTGTTACGTTACATGGACGATGGATGCGGAGCGCATTATTGTAGCGCGAAAGTACATTAATATAATGCGCGAGCGCGAATCTCTCTGCTCGCGCGCGGAATATAATGTGCCGCGCTCTCAGATACACGCTGCTCTTGTTAAAATAGGTCTATTTTCTCTGGGCTCGCTCAGAGAATCCTGCACTTAAAACGTGTTCAGTGCAATCGCAAATTTCTCCTCTTCCCCAGCTAACAGTTTTAGGTTATAAGAATGTTTTCATAACGTTCCCATTAAGTTATAAAAACGTTAACGTTATTTCTGAATGTTCTAGGAACATTCAAAATGTCCAGTTTTTTAGACGTTCTATTAACGTTATTTCTTGGTTATAAGAACTCCATTCAAAACGTTATAAGAACGTTCAATTCTCTCGTTATATAAACGTTGTATTAACGTTCTTGCTTGGTTATAAGAACATCATTCAAACGTCATTAGAACGTACAATTCTCCCGTTATATAAACGTTGTATTAACATTACTTCCTGGTTATAAGAACGTTATTAGAACGTTAAGAAATAACAATTTTAGGTTATACTGGGCGCTATTCTATTATACAATATTCACTAATGACAGTAAAATAGACCATCCTAAGTCAATTTACTGCAGTAATTCCTCTCTCAACCAGTAGAAAATGCTTTGAACACCTGATTATGCATGAAAAAAACCCGTCATAAACCGGAAAACAGGCATAATTTTGAAAAAAAAAGTGATATAAATTTTTGGTCAAGCCGCCCAGCACTACCGGCTCATAAGAGTCATTGGTTTGGTAATCAGACTAATGAGCTGTATGTTTTTTGATTCACTAAAAAGATCTTGTTCAAAAGAGTCATTTGTTCAGGAATCACTGGTTACACTGTATATTTTTTGATTCACTAAAGAACCAGCTCATAAGAGTCATTGTGTTTGTGAATCTGACTATAGTCTGGTCACGCTGTACGCTTGTTTTTGCATGCAACATTCAGGGCTGCATTTCCCCAAAGCATCGTCTCTACGATCTTACTTACGATGGCTGCCGCTTGATTATTTGTGGTACAACGCCTTTTTATAGCATCACATTCAACACAGACTGCAAACTCACATCTGAACTCACAGGTTAAATTTGACTTTATTTTTTGCTGTGGCATTGAAGATTCCCTCATGCACTGCAGGAAACATTAAAACACCTCAAGTCCTTCTAAAACCATACGATAACTTTGTGTGAGGAACAGACTGAAACTTTTAAAAAATGAGAACAGATTTCTTATTAAAAAAAAACCAGAATGCTTGAGTTTCTCAGAGTCTGCTCTCAGCTGTCCTGGAAATTACCACTTTGCACCAGTGTTATTTTAGGGTACGTTTACATGTAAACCAGTAATCGGTGAGATAAACAAACACAACACGCTTATAAAGTGATGCAGGAATGGATCCAGAAGACTAATTTGCCATTGATTCCTTCGAGATATAATGGGTTTTTATAATGGGGGTTATCAATTTATGTGTAAAATAAAGTCTGTTGTAAACATAACTTGACGATATTGTGACGTTTTGTTCTACAATGTAAATGACGCGGCTAAAATGCAAATTTTGAAGCAGTTACCCGGCGAGCAACTTTGCATTTAAAAGAGGTCTAATAGTCGTCCAAACATAGCCCTGACGTCTAGGCTAAAACAAGACAAAATCTGGGCTGTCAGTGAAAATTTAATAGACGTTTAACCATAGCCCAAGAATAGATGCACAGGCTACGCATAGAAAATGTCAAAGAAATGAAACCAAACACCTTGTAATCACTTTGACCTTGCTTACATGATGGAAAATCATTCATCTCCCAAGGTATTTTGGCAAAAACTACATGCAACCAAATTCAAGGTTATTTTGGGTTACTCATAGCCGGACTATATCGGGTCTATAGTTCATTTTTGTAAACGTATGTTTTTAATAAGTAAGTCAAGACTTGACATCAAGTTAAACTAAATTAAAATGAAAAATAGTGTTTCAGATTTTTTTTTTAAATTTTGTTTCATGTACCATTTATTTTATTTTATGAACACGTAACAAAAATGTTTTAGTTTTAATTTCAGTTCTATTTTAATGCATGCCTGGCTCAAGTGCAACATGTAAGGTGGACGGGACACCAGAGATTGGCTGTATTTACTAGTTATGATTCCCATTAATAAATGTGATTAGGACCAACAAAGAATAAATGTATTACATTTTTGACTATAACTATAGCAAATGTCCAAAGCCAGTGTGTGTTCAGGACAAGAGGCGAAAATCGAATGCTAACTAATGCGTGAGATTTATCAAGTACAGGACATGTTTGGTTGATGATTTTCACATATTTTTTGGGGGGGATAAATTTGATTTTAATATAGATTCATGCAAACATCCTGACACTAAAAGCAGATGAGAGAAGAGAGAACCACAATAAAAACCAACATGCATAACAAATTCGTAATAGGATTTATGGATAGCACATTTCTGAGAGTACAGTATATAAAAATTTGCATTGTTTAACGATTCCCATGCAATTTCTCAACTGCAGTAAGTTTGCATTGGTCCATAATTGGAGTGAGCCCAGGATGGACTGCTTTAATCTGTGTATTTAAGTCAGGAAAAAGTCAAATGGCTCACGGTCTCTCCTTTTCCCCAGGTTTGCACAAGTTCAGTTTTTCAGAAATCTTACTCCAGGCATACAGAAGAAGAAAGTGACACTTTTAATTAGTCATAATGATAAAAGAGAGTAATGATTAATCAGTGTGATTGCTATCATGTTTTTAAAAAGCCTGCCAAAGATCATTGCTGGCAGCTCTTTCCAGATGACTGACATGCATAAAGTGTCCTGAAATATAACAGGCAGGGATTAGTATGCATTCAACCAGTTGTGTTTGTTGAATACTTAAAAAAGGTCTCATATTAAGGTGGTGAATAAACTCAGATTTAGGACGCACCTCCATTTTCTCCTCTTTTTGTTATAGAATAACTTCAAAGCACCACTACCTTTCTTTTCCAATTATAGTTTTCTTTTGCTTTTGTTTTTCGAGGGCAAAATGGATTGTTTAAAGTACGAGCTCCTGCATTATGGAAGTGCTTACGTTGAGATTTCTTTTTTTACCTGGACTGGTTGTTGTCGGTGTGTGTGTGTGTGTGTGTGTGTGTGTGTGTGTGTGTGTGTGTGTGTGTGTGTGTGTGTGTGTGTAGGTGTGTGTGAAGTGCTTGGCTTAGGAATTTCTCAGACTTGGATCTGCCCCCTTAGGGTGAACGTCATGTCATGATTTGAAAGAACAAAGACAGTGAAACCCACACACACACACACACACACACACACACACACACACACACACACACACACACACAGTACAGTAGTAGAGATAATTGCCGCAGGTGTGCTGTTTTGATCCTCAACAGTATGATGAGACACAGAGGAAACCTGGCCTAAGGTGTGTGTGTGTGTGTGTGTGTGTGTGTGTGTGTGTGTGTGTGTGTGTGTGTGTGTGTGTGTGTGTGTGTGTGTGTGTGTGTGTGTGTGAGAGAGAGAGAGAGAATGACAGTGAAGATCGTGACAGACTGATTTTCAGCACCTTAATGAAAATGATTAATGTGATTAAAGATGAAACACACCCAGCGGATCTTAGTAAAACTCACATACCGCATGATCTCAGTCATTTGCGAGTCGCTTCAGATACGGCAGATTCTCACCTGTCATCTCATCTGTGTTTATTTCCTTTATTTGAACGGCACCTACGGCGTATTGTTATGACAGCCTTTATTACCATGACTACTGTAACGTAAGGGACCTGCTGTAGGTTATCCTGAAGCAATACAACCAAAAAACATGAAAAAGAATAAACATATTCTGTCACAAGTCACAGATAAATACATAAAACCAAAATTATGTACAATTCTTAATTTCAATATTTATGTCAAACACTCACCGTTCTATGTTACTACAATTAATTTCATTCTGCATGAACATTCTGATCTACCCAAAGTGTTTGGGAAACCTGTTTGATACAATCATTATTTTTGCTGATAAAACAGTTGAATTGATTTATCAGTTAAATAAAAGGAAATGGTCATGACTCAAGTGAAAGGTACTGGCCTGACGTCCGATTCTAGTCATCTTCTAATGTTGTGGGCGGGGCTTAGTTCGGCTGACATCCAGGCTAGAAAGGTACTTCCCCTTTTGTACATTTTATGTAGCACTAATGTTAAGTCAAGTTTAATCTCATTTTTAGCGTGTTATTGCATGCATGCCATATCCGGCTACATTTGCTCAAATGTGCAGTATGTACCAGAGCTGGTGGTTCATTACCCCTGAAGGGTGCATATTAGCACCTTAAAGGTACATATTATGACCTAAAGTGACAGTAGTATCTAAATGGTACATATTAGTACTTTGTGAAAGTTATCTTATTATCTTCTTTTTGACTCATTAGTTTGTCACACTGACAAAAGTTAAGATGTTTTAACACAAAGACTGGGTAAAAATGGTCACTACTGGTGGATGCCATATGCTTAAACCATTTATTTATCTATTTGTTTTACATTGACGGCCATTTGAAATCACTAATATTTGATTATATGACAGTAGACATTTTACCAATGCCTGATTCTTTCTCTGGAGGGCTGTTAAAAACATGAAATGGACTATTTTCTCTGTCTGCAATCTTTGACATCACAGCTCAGGATAGATATTTTTCTGCCTTGTATCCCAGCTGAGAAACTGCCATTGAGATGAATGGGAATGCTAACAGAGAGCTTTCTTATAGATCTTGTAGACTTGAATCGAATTGAGGTCATTTGAGAACAGTGAGCATGTTTATCAATGTATAATAGGTACTGTTTCATATACTATTTTTAAAGACAGTATTACTGCCTACAATTTCATTCCAAACATATCCAGAGAGACGTCAAAGGTAGAGATGACAAGAGATGCATTGATCTGAGCAGATTTCACGGTGTGTGTATAAATATGAGAGAATCAGACGGGGAACGACAGACAGAAAGACAGAATTTAATCTTCACTCGTGTGTCAAAATAACACGGCCCCCTTTTTTCAACACTTTTTTGGCCAACGTGTGATACCAAAGTAAATGCATATTTATGAAGCGTGTGTGTGCCAGAAGAAGAACTGCTGATCATGAGTTTCATTTTTTTCCCTACTTCCTGATCCAGACAGGAAATAGCCCAGGGGGCGGGATTGACAGAGCTCCAGCAGCACCTCATTTACATATTCAGATAGTCCCTGTGTCCATCACCATGACAGATTTACTCTCCCGGTCTCTCTCTCTGTGTCTGTCTGTCTCGTTCTCAAACACACACATGCATCACCGTCTATTTAAAATGTTTAAGGACAAATAACCGGTGTAAATGACAGATGAGCTCGCTCTTATCGCAGAGGCCTTTGTCTCATAAATGGAGATAAATGAGGTAAATGAGTGAATAATGATCAAATGAACTAGAGGGTGAACGATAGGGAAAAAAGACGTGCAAAAAATTATTACAAGGCACAAAATAAAAGACTGGTTGAGTACTTTACTTACTGTGTGTGTGTGTATATATATATATATATATATATTGCATTATGCTAATGCATAATGAAAAACAGACACCAGATTTATTCATAAATACTAAATATTACATATAGTCTTACATATTTTTTTTTAAATCTTATTTTATTAATGTAAATATTAGTTTCATATATATTAAAGACAGACAACATAATGCATTTTTATGCCTTATACACACTTCATATTTCGTTACAACACATTTTAATTCGTTTTGGAAAATAAACACCACTGTGTAAGCAGCTTTTATTCTTTTTGTCTATGTATCTTTTGTGTTTGTATTCTTTCATGTTTCTGACACACACGCGCGTCTATAGGTCTTTCCACGGTTGCTTCACGCTGCTGATTTCACACACACATCCGCTGGGAAAGCCTGTCAAACGGCTCTTTCTCTGTTTCCACCCACCTCCAATTAACAGCAGGGTTTGGCAACAAACACAATAATTAATTGAAACATTTGATTAGCATTCTAAACTAGCAGTAATTAACACCTTTACCGAGCACAACTCCAAGCTCTAGCAATGAAAGTGTGTGTGTGTGTGTGTGTGTGTGTGTGTTATGTGTCCATACAATGAGTCTGAAGTTTTCTTGTGAAACAGAAACATAAAGGCACATTAGGCAGTAACACACACACACACACACACACACACACACACACACCCCGCAGGTCTGGCCTTGGCCATCTAATGCACCAGGGTTCTCTTGCACAGTGGCTTTGGTGTGTGTGTGTGTGTGTGTGTGTGTGTGTGTGTGTGTGTGTGTGTGTGTGTGTGTGTGTGTGTGGCCTGCAGGCGAGCTTTCTGAGTGCTTCTCTTCTCTGGCAGGATTATCCCACATCTTCCACTATTCATGTGGCTTTTAAGTGTCCATCCAGGCTCTGTGTGTGTGTTTATGAATGTATGTATGAGAAGTAGAGCACACTGGTTAAAACACAGGTGTGTGTGTGTATGCATTCATTTTTCTTGTGTGTAAACACTATCTATCTATCTATCTATCTATCTATCTATCTATCTATCTATCTATCTATCTATCTATCTATCTATCTATCTATCTATCTATCTATCTATCTATCTATCTATCTATCTATATATATATATATATCTATACACACAGATTTATATTTCAAATAAATTCTGTTCTTTTGAACTTTCTATTCATCAAAGAATCCTGAAAACATTTTATCACAGTTTCCACAAAACTATTAATGCGCACAACTGTTTTCAACCTTAATAATAATCAGAAACGTTCCTTGAGCAGCAAATCAACATATTAGAATGATTTCTGAAGGATCATGTGACACTGAAGACTGGAGTAATGATGCTGAAAATTCAGCTTTGATCACAGCAATAAACATCTTTAAATATATTTAAATTGAAAACAGTTATTTTAAATTGTAATAATATATCACAATATTACTGTTTTTACTTAACAAATGCAGTCTAGCTGAGCATAAGACACTTCTTAAAACATTGAAATGTATATATTAATGTAATATGTATATAGACACAGTTTTTCCCCACAAATGTCTATGTGAAAAACCAAGTGTGATTATATACAACTAATGATTCTCTCGCGCGTGTGTGTGTGTGTGTGTGTGTGTGTTGGCCAGGCATTAGATGATCTAGCTGGCAGCGTATGTCTCCAGGACGGGATTAAACCGTTCTCTCCTCTCACTGCCCGCCGTAACATAATTAATGCCTGTATTAATAGGCCAGCTAAAAAATTCATTAAAAAATCCATTAAAAATAAATGTGTTTTTACATAAGACTTTGCCTCAGGTACTAAAGAAGAAAAGAAAAAAAAGCAGAGAGAAAAGAAGATAAGGAGAAAGAAAAATGGAATCGATTGTTAGCTTTCAGGTCAGCGTGAGAAGGCAGTGCCGTTTGAAACGGGTTAAATGGAGGGAGTTTTAAATATCCACGGAGAAAAGGCTTTTGAGGAGAGGAGAGATGAGAGGAGCTTCGACTCATTCGCTTCATGCTCGGAGTGAAATTAGCCGTGCTAATAGGGCTCACGCCACTCTCATCTGTCCAGTTCACTAAAACCGCTTTTGCCTAAACGACACTCCAAGATCCAAAGCGGGCCCACTCTCATTTAGTCCTGCATTTTAGTCCTAAATTAGTCCTGTTGAGGAAAGTGTTTTAGTCTGCCAAACACCTGATTTTTGACAATTCATGCTAATATTTTCTATAAAGCAAATTCAGTTTCATTAGAGTGATTTTGCATATAAAGACAGTTTCAATATATTGATATTGTAGGTTTCTGTTTCTGTCCGAATGTTGAATAGAACTATTTATAATGTATATGTGTATGTATGGGCAAATATTAGGGGGATTTATGCTAATGGTGAACAGATATTTGTTTTGGAGATCGATAAAAACCCATATTTATAGAGAGCAAGAAATTATAGATGCAGTTTAATGATAACTAATAAGATGTATTAATATTTTACTGAATATTTATCAAATATGAAAAAAATAGAAGATTAACTGTGTTAATCAGGCACAGTTATTGGACAATGCAGAAAATCTCAAAATATTGGCATGATAACATGCATGAATATAGTGGTTCATCATTTTGATACTGCAATAAAACATTAAATTTGGTGTAATTTATTCAGCTGTTACTGCATTGTACTATTTAAGGTATAGATATGATTATGTTGTGCGTTATGTAATTCTTAATGTGGTTACAATTATCTAGAAGAACATACAACCGGCGTATCATAAGGCATTAAGAATGCTTTAAGATTACATAATGTATCATATCAATCAATGGCAGACTGTAGTACAGTAAGTGAAACCCTTGCACTAATAATTCACTTCAATTGGAGACAAATATGTATAAAGCCTGATTTGAATCAGACAGGTAAAGAGTTCCTGATATCTTCTGAATGTAAAGTGCTCTGTCAGTCACATGGGCTTTAAAACAAGCTTAGACACATGATGCAGGACTAATAATTACAATTTAAAAAGGCTTTAAACTGAAAGAGCTCCCCGGGCGTTTCTTTCTCATTTCCAAAGATATTAATTTGAGTGGAGAGATATTTTTCTAAAGGAAATATTTAATTAATTTCCACATATGAGCATAAGGGGTTCTACTGGATAATAATTACGATTTAATATTTTCATTGTCTTTTTTCCTCCTCTAATGCCGGTCACATGGAGATCAGCACCGTTACATACACGTAGAAGACGCACTAATAACAGTCCAAAATATATAAAGAGATTTCATCCACATAATTCTTTTTCTCTTTTGTGAATATGCTTTTATATTTCAATTGCATCTGGCACATTTTGAAAAGCAAACTGCAGATTGTGTTTATCTAGAGACACCACAGGTACAGGGTCATAATAATGTGTGTTTGTTTCTCTTGAGCAAAAAAAGAAAATATTGCATTATGGAGAAAAATAGCTGGCACAGTTAATTTTTGCTTTTATCATTTATGTGTTTATTTCACAGGGCTAAACAGAACAGGCCACAGACCAAATATTATATTATATACTGTCACTGAAGCGTGTGTGTGTGTGTGTGTGTGTGTGTGTGTGTGTGTGTGTGTGTGTGTGTGTGTGTGTGTGTGTGTGTGTGTGTGTGTGTGTGTGTGTGTGTGTGTGTGAGTGTGTGTGTGTGTGTGTGAGAGAGAGAGAGATGAGAAGAGGTGATGATATCCGTTTGTTAATTTGCCCTTTCCTTAGGCGATTACTCAACCTTCTCATATTTATCAATACACAGAGCACAATCCATCACACACACACACACACACACACACACACACACACACACACACACACACACACACACACACACACACACACACACACACACACACACACACACACATTCCCAGCATGATCTCTTTGTGCACGTAAACACGTCGACTCGTTCCATTTCTGTTTTATCTCTGTCATTAGAATTCTCCAGCAGTCACTACATTCACGACACACTTTCGAATGAGCAAAATAAATACTCAATCTCTGTGTGTGTGTATGTGTATGTGTATGTGTGTGTGTGTGTGTGTGTGTGTGTGTGTGTGTGTGTGTGTGTGTGTGTGTGTGTGTGTGTGTGTGTGTGTGTGTGTGTTTCAGGTAAATCCTACATTATGGGAACCATCCCAACAAAGATGGCTATATCGGAATATTGTTGGGACATTTTTTGGTCCCCATGGTCCCTCCATTGGAAAATCGCTTATAAATCATACATGATATTTTTTTGAAAATGTAAAAATGCAGAAAGTTTTAGGTTTAGGGCAGAGAATATACAGGTATACAGATAAAAATCATTATGTCTATGGAAAGTCCCTAAAAACATGAAAACGCAACATGCGTGTGTGTGTGTGTGTGTGTGTGTGTGTGTGTGTGTGTGTGTGTGTGTGTGTGTGTGTGTGTGTGTGGGTGTGTGTGGGTGTGTGTGGGTGTGTGTGTAACTGGGTTTGTTTTTGATTATCATACAGACACACACATTGTCAGTGAGTATCAACATTCCTCCAATTAACTCTCTTAAACTGAAGCCACTACCCTGCAGCCAACACACACACACACACACACACGTATTTTCAGGAGCCAAAATATTGCACAAGCACACACGCACCCCGATTTTATCTTTAAAAAAAATGATGAATGCAGAACGAGAAAAGTTAAAACTTTTATTTCCTGGTCTTATCATGAACGATTCATCAATGCACATTATTCTAAAGGAAAAATGTTCATAATCTGCGATCAAAATGTAGCCTAGAACTTGCTCTGCCCCTAAAATGACTTTCCTATTCAGTTGATGTCACCAACTCCTGCATTATGTAAGTAAAGTCGGTTTTGAGCACCACAATATCTCACAGCTCAGCTTTTCCTAAATTAAATTTGAAAGGCAGCTATATAAGTAAAGAGTAAATTCTTATGTGTTAGTATCTCCACCAAGACAGAAAGAACTCAAAATGCATACTTTTATAGATACTGGAATATATCATTCTTATTCAGACTATTTCAACACAAACATTATTTCTAGACTCTAGAAATTTCACTCTGAAAAGCTTGTGTAACAAAAAAGAAAAAGTACTACTAGTGTGTGTGTGTGTGTGTGTGTGTGTGTGTGTGTGTGTGTGTGTGTGTGTGTGTGTGTGTGTGTGTGTGTGTGTGTGTGTGTGTGTGTGTGTGTGTGTGTGTGGGTGTGTGTGTGTGTAATTTCTGGAATCACAAAATTAATCTTGCTTACTTAATTTAATATATTAATACCAATTACCAGTTCAAGTTTAAACAAAACAGGGCAACCGAAAATACAAAACTACAAAGAAGTAAAATACCTTGCAGAATCGGACACTGAAAAACCCATAATGTTTTCCGTGCAGGGACTCATTTAAAATCAATAGACGATTAATTTGTTTGACCCAAAATGTATTGTATTTCCCAATTCTTCACATAAGAGAGGGACAGTTTATTTGTAGTTCCACTCTTAAAAATAAAGGTTCAAAAAGGGGGTTTGACAGTTATGCCATATAAGAACCATTTTATGGTTCACCAAAGAACCTTTCAGTCAACAGTTCTTAAAATGTGAAACTTTTTGTGCTGCCATTTTGGCCAGGAGATTTCTCAACGGGACTATACTGGTAAAATAAAGGATAAATACATCAAATAAAAATAAAATAAATATATTTTTTTTTTAGTGTGAAGAACATTTTTTAATCTAAAGAACCGTGCCAGTATAAATAAACTTTAGTGCAATGGAAATGTTCCATAAATGTTAAATGTTCTTCATGAAACCATAGATGCCAATTTAAAAAAACTTTCTAGGTTTAAGAGTGTAAGTTACGCATTGGGGAGAAAATTGTCTGAAAAAGTAAGCTAAGACAAACCAAACAAATTGGAACTAATATTTGCACATATTACATATACATTATGAATAGTTCTATTCTACAAAATATTTACTTTAAGTGAAAACATGTGTCCGTGTCTGTGCATAAACGAATGAGACTGGTCAGTATAAGGTTGACACTAAACGCTTCATTCCACTAAAAATGGAGGGATTATTGATCAGACAACTAACATAAAGATACACTCTCTCTACAGCACACACGTTTCTCTTTCTTCTGTGATGTTCTCTCTCTCTCATGGCCGTGGGTGAGCCTCAGGGCTACATAAAGCTTCTAATAGGCATGTCATTCTCTTCTGTTGTCTGAATGGTGCGTGTGCGTGTGTGTGTGCGTGTGTGTGTGTGTGTGTGTGTGTGTGTGTGTGTGTGTGTGTGTGTGTGTGTGTGTGTGTGTGTGTGTGTGTGTGTGTGTGTGTGTGTGTGTGTGTGTGTGTGTGTGTGTGTGTGTGTGCGTGCGCAAGTTACACTGATGATTTACAGGCTGCTATCTGCACCTCTGCGCCCAAGGCTACTTGGAGAAATGCGATTACTGAATAAAACACACACACAGACACACACACATACACGTCCATCATCAGTCAGATCTATTCTAGGTGCTTTGGGAAGTTTGTAAAGACTGAACATCCAGTTCAGTGTGTCCGGCGCAAACTTCCTCTGAATCTGCCCCCTTTTTTTCTTTTTTCTTTTTCCTTTTTTTACCAGAGAACGTGAAGTATTGAGCAGCGTGGAGGGAATCTGATAGAAGACAGATGCTGGGTAATTTGATTAACTGCCACTGGACGGACATTTCCCAAGATGCATTTGTGTTCATGATTCCTCGTCAGTAAACATGTTTTTTTTTCACACAAACAGCAATGTACCAGATTTGTATTGACTGCTGGGGTCCTTTTACATATATTTCTAGATATAAAGTGTTGGTTCAGCACTGGAATACTGAAAGTTTCATTGGGTTGTTTGGACTCTAAACACCCTCAGGCAGATTTATTCTTGTTTTTGGTAGAAGAATCTGAGACAGAGACAGAAAGACTTTTACTCTGCACGTTTTATATTTTATATATATTGTACATATTATATATATACAATTTTATATCAAACACTTAATATTATTTATTTTATATAGCCTACTTATTTTAAAGGAGCTATACGTAAGAATTTTAAATTGCTTTTTTGAATTGCTTTTTTGCCAATGTGAGAACAGCTTGTTACGGAATTTTAAAAAACGAGGCTCTCTCCAACATAGGTTGTATATGAAACCTGTAGACTGATTTATATGTGAAAGTCTTGGGACTTTTTTGCCGGTAAAATCAATGTTACGTTTACACGTGCTCTGCATAGCCTCTCTTCCATTCAATTAAATAAATGAAATTAATGCTTATACAATATTCAGGACAATGATGAAAGACCTATTCTGTACTATAATGTTAATCTGTCATACAAACAAAAGAGATTAATTCAAACTATAGTCTTTGTGGTGAACAGGACGGCCGAGGGACGTGAGAGAACGGCGCGAGGCCGGTGGTGCGATTGCTAATGAGCAACAACTGTGAAGCACACCGGTCTCGCATCTCTCACAGAGGAGCGGAAGCATAAAGGAGGAAGGATGACGTTGATGATCGAGAGAGGAACAGGCCTGTATTTTAGTTGAGTTTTGGTTTTTGTATTTGTGTTTTATTTTAGCCAGCAGTCGTCCGCGAGGGGCTGCTGGCGGTATTTTAGTTTGTTTATTTTAAATAAAGATTATTTTGATTGTTCACCGGTTCCTGCCTCCTTCTTCCCTGAACATTGCTAAACTGGTGCCGAAACCCGGGAAGAGGGAGGAACGTGCTGTCAGAGAGTCCTCGCCGCTGTGGGGAATCCGCGGTGC
This sequence comes from Siphateles boraxobius, assembly GCF_051911475.1. Taxonomy (NCBI): domain Eukaryota; kingdom Metazoa; phylum Chordata; class Actinopteri; order Cypriniformes; family Leuciscidae; genus Siphateles; species Siphateles boraxobius. The sequence goes on along the minus strand of NW_027509208.1, from coordinate 38,993,883 downwards.
CATCCAGCATGGTGCGCGAGTCGCCGCCGCTCGCCGTGGGCCGTAGCCTGCTGCCATCCGCCGAACGAGGGGAGGAGCAGGGAGCGGGGGACTCACGGCCATGGACGCTCGAGGCGGTGCGCTGGAGTGAGTTGCCGGTGGGACGGTCGAGCTCGCTGCCGGCCGCCTGGGAGTTGGAGGGGCGGCTGCCGTCCGGGAGGGGGCGGGGGAGTCGCCGCCGCTCGCCGTGGGCCGGAGCCTGCTGCCGTCTACCAGGAAAAGGGGAGGAGCAGGGAGCGGGGGAATCCTACCGTCTGCCCTAGAGCCCAAGGAGCCGTCGCCGTCCACTGGGCAGAGGAGGAGCGTCGAGCCGTCCACCGAGGGCTACCCAGCGTCACCGCCAGGCACCGCGAAGGAGATCACCCAGCTGGTGGGGGACCAGATGGCAGCTCGTTGTGGGAACCGGACCAAATTAATTTTTTTCCTCTCTCCCCTCTCTCGATATGTCGCTCCTCATGCTTCCGTCTCCGTTTACCTCGGCTTGTCGGTCCATATCCCCCAGGGATCGCCGCCGCCGGGGGGGGGGTTGGGAGTAGGTACAGGCTCGTGGGTACCCCCCGGCCTGTGAGGGGCGATGGGGGTATGTGGCGAACAGGACGGCCGAGGGACGTGAGAGAACGGCGCGAGGCCGGTGGTGCGATAGCTAATGAACAACAACTGTGAAGCACACCGGTCTCGCATCTCTCACGGAGGAGCGGAAGCATAAAGGAGGAGCGACGACGTTGATGATCGAGAGAGGAACAGGCCTGTATTTTAGTTGAGTTTTGGTTTTTGTATTTGTGTTTGATTTTAGCCAGCAGTCGTTCACGAGGGGCTGCTGGCCGTTATGTTTATTTTGGGTAAGCCAGCAATCGTCCGCGAGGGGCTGCTGGCAGTATTTTAGTTTGTTTATTTTAAATAAAGATTATTTTGATTGTTCGCCGGTTCCCGCCTCCTTCTTCCCTGAACATTGCTACAGTCTTATACTTTATAACGAAAATGTCACTTTACTTAACTCATCAGTCGGCATGATTCCGGTGAATAGCAGAGCTGGTGTAAATACATCCACATCACTACGATCAGATGCTTTCTTTACTGCTGCTTTCTCACTGCTGTCATTTTTGTTGTGTGTTTATTTTGTTTAAAGATATTTTCAACCTCTTTTTACATCTAAGTAAAGACCGAAAATAACTTCACTGTAAGTATATCGGGGCCTTGAATCATGTTCAGTCTTGTACGTTATGTGTGCACGTGCAGTAAGTTTCTGGCTGCAGTTCACTTAACAGCCACCGGGGTCGCTAATTACACAGGTTTCTGAATTCCACATACAGTAGAACCTTTAACTAATGTACTTGTTTTGCCCCATTTATAATTTATTTTCTTTTGCAATACAACTACAGTTTTTTTCCATGCCCGTTAAGTAATTCTCAATAGGGTAAAGAAAGAAATTAATATAAAAAGATAAAATCTGCGGGTTTTCCCCCCACTAATTAATGATTATAAATTACTATCACAACCAACGCTTTAACCATGATGCAATTGCACAGTCTCACAAGGAAACACTATTCTAGAAAGGTTTATCTGTGCAATACTGAAATGTCGTCTTGTTAAAGGGATAATCTATGCAAAAATGAAAAGTTTGTTATCATTTTCTCACCCACATGTAGTTTCAAACCTGTATAACTTTCTTTTTTTCTGTGGAATACAAAAAATCTTTTGATGAACGTTGGCAACCAAACAACAACAAGAGAGACATAAATGTTTGAAATGACATGCACCTGTTTTCTGTGATTTCCCAAAAGCCTTGTGGAAAAATAAAGACTATTATCAAACAGGTTTCCTCAACACTTTATTCAGAGAAACAGCCACAAACTACTCGGCTACTGGCCGAGTCAAATGTTACAGTTTTCAGAGAAATCAATCCACAAAGGGTTTACTTTGTTTACTTTGCAGCAAACAAACTTTCCTCATAAAAGTGCTTGGTGCCCTTGTAGGCAGAAAGTTGTAAGAGGGTCATTAAACTAATTATCACGTTGGCCAATGACTGTGGCTTCTGTAAAAAAAACCATTCAATCATCTAAAAAATTATGGATCATTGATCAGTTGTGAATCATGCTGTGTCCTTGAAGGAGGACAAGTCTGTGCCTATTTCAAGCTGCAGTTGGGTTTCATTCTTAAAAGAAATGAAACAAGCTACATTAAGTATTTGCAACCTTGAAAGGGTCATGAATGTGACTGTAGTGTATTCCTTGAGGTTTACTTATAAAGTTGTTTGCATAACTATACAACCCTTAAAGGAGCCGCGCCTTAAACATTGATCATTTCATGCCCCGTTTACACGAAGGGAAGACGCAGAAATGTCCCTGCGGATTGGTCTCTCATTTCCACGAAAACCCAAATTTTTATCACAGAAAACGATTATTTCTAAAAACTCCGGGCAAAGTGGAGATTTCTGATAACGCCGGTTATGTGTTGCCGTGTCAACTGGGAGAAACGGGGTTTTAGGTTCTCAAACGTCACATTATGCACCAGAAAATGCTTAAAGTCATGTGAGCGCCCAGTTTGGCATAGTTTGATGGCGCTCGACGGCTTATTTATGTGGGTTGATGTAAATGACAACTTTTTTGAAAACGATGTTGTGTGCATGATGTTATTATTGAAAATAGAGGTGAGGAAGTATTCGTTTCTCTAAATACCCGGTTATGTGTAAATGTGGCCTCAGACAGAGGGTCAGAATAAGGGTTGAAAATAATAACAAAAATGTCTCTCTCTCTCTCTGTCTCTCTCTCTCTCTCTCTCTCTATATATATATATATATATATATATATATATATATATGTATATGTATACATACAGGTCCTTCTCAAAAAATTAGCATATTGTGATAAAGTTCATTATTTTCCATAATGTAATGATAAAAATTAAACTTTCATATATTTTAGATTCATTGTACACCAACTGAAATATTTCAGGTCTTTTATTGTTTTAATACTGATGATTTTGGCATACAGCTCATGAAAAACCAAAATTCCTATCTCAAAAAATTAGCATATCATGAAAAGGGTCTCTAAACGAGCTATTAACCTAATCATCTGAATCAACTAATTAACTCTAAACACCTGCAAAAGATTCCTGAGGCTTTTAAAAACTCCCAGCCTGTTTCATTACTCAAAACCGCAATCATGGGTAAGACTGCCGACCTGACTGCTGTCCAGAAGGCCATCATTGACACCTTCAAGCAAGAGGGTAACACACAGAAAGAAATTTCTGAACAAATAGGCTGTTCCCAGAGTGCTGTATCAAGGCACCTCAGTGGGACGTCTGTGGGAAGGAAAAAGTGTGGCAAAAACGCTGCACAACGAGAAGAGGTGACCGGACCCTGAGGAAGATTGTGGAGAAGGACCGATTCCAGACCTTGATGGACCTGCGGAAGCAGTGGACTGAGTCTGGAGTAGAAACATCCAGAGCCACCGTGCACAGGCGTGTGCAGGAAATGGGCTATAGGTGCCGCATTCCCCAGGTCAAGCCACTTTTGAACCAGAAACAGTGGCAGAAGCGCCTGACCTGGGCTACAGAGAAGCAGCACTGGACACGGTGGCTCTGGATGTTTCTACTCCAGACTCAGTCCACTGCTTCCGCAGGTCCCCCAAGGTCTGGAATCGGTCCTTCTCCACAATCTTCCTCAGGGTCCGGTCACCTCTTCTCATTGTGCAGCGTTTTTTGCCATACTTTTTCCTTCCCACAGACTTCCCACTGAGGTGCCTTGATACAGCACTCTGGGAACAGCCTATTTGTTCAGAAATTTCTTTCTGTGTCTTACCCTCTTGCTTGAGGGTGTCAATGATGGCCTTCTGGACAGCAGTCAGGTCGGCAGTCTTACCCATGATTGCGGTTTTGAGTAATGAAACAGTAATGAAAAAAAACTGAGGCTTTTTTTTTTTTAAAGCCTCAGGAATCTTTTGCAGGTGTTTAGAGTTAATTAGTTGATTCAGATGATTAGGTTAATAGCTCGTTTAGAGACCCTTTTCATGATATGCTAATTTTTTGAGATAGGAATTTTGGTTTTTCATAAGCTGTATGCCAAAATCATCAGTATTAAAACAATAAAAGACCTGAAATATTTCAGTTTGTGCAATGAATCTAAAATAGATGAAAGTTTAATTTTTATCATTACATTATGGAAAATAATGAACTTTATCACAATATGCTAATTTTTTGAGAAGGACCCTGTGTGTATATATATATATATATATATATATATATATATATATATATCAATCATCTACTTGTTTCCGATGCTGGGATTCTTGTCAAGTCTGTACAGAGACGCAAACCATCTTTCCATTCACTTTTGCTATATAACCAGTGCGAATGAGACGAGTGCGTGTGGCGTTTGTCAACGGGCCTTTGGAGAGAATTAGTGACCGCTCGGCTAGTATCGATACTTCGGGAAATTAGTATTGGTACCGTTCAGATATTTCAGTATCGATATTTATCGAAATATCGATATTTTTGACAACACTAGTCAGAAACTAAATGCGCATCTGTTTACTGTATTAGTGTAGACAGCGTCAGTGATTTATAATGGCTTTTATTTGCTTTCGACGTGACGCTCACATCCAGTGTAGGCAAGTGTCAGCAGTTAAGCGACTGAATGCCAGTGGGCGGGGCCTATGGTGCGATGATGTAAAACTATTCGCTGTTGTCTTGCTCTAGAGACAGTCATATGCAAATGCATTTGTCTGTGTGATGTCACAGATCCCGCGTTATCAAAACAAGCCGTTTTTGGAGCTTGTAGATAATGAGAAGGACATTTTAAGCTCTGAAACTATATACATATGAAACTGTAATATAAGAAACTGCAATGGTCAATAAGGCGTCTTACAGTTAAAAGGGTCAGTCGTTTGTTTGTTCACTTTGGAACATGCATAGAAAAAATACTGAAGAAGAATTAATACCTGTCAGATTTTATTCCTAATTTGAAATGTTATTGATACATCATTTTAACAAATAGTTAGAATATGTAGATTTTGGTCCAGTCAAGTAGATAAGAGGAACACAAAAGGAAATAGAATAGAATTATACAAAAGATATTTCGAATAATGTAGGTAAGGTTTGAAACGTGAGGAGACATGACATGCATTCATTAAAAATCACAAAATCACACATAGTTACAGACACCTGACAATGACATGCGTGTTTTAGCATTTAGTGTCCAAATACATTTTGGCACCATTATACATACATTAAAACATTTTTTTTTTAAAGAATTAATAAATAGTTTTTTTTTTTTAAGTTCTAAATATTAGAATATAAATACTAAATATAAGCTCTAAAAATAGATTTAAGAACATATCACTAGATCAGTAAAAGTCCACCACTTTTATAGAAAATGTTCATTTGCATGCCGTAGCAAATAAAAAATTAGAATAATGCGATAACGATCACTTTAATGTTTGTTTTTTCACCAGCTGTTACACAGAGAGAGAGAGAGTGAGAGAGAGAGAGAGAGAGAGAGAGACAGGGACAGATGGATGGATGAGTAATAACTTTCTTTAGCCTGAGGAATGTGAGTGACAGTGATATGAATGTAGGAACTGGGAGAAGGTTTAATAAAATCTAATACACACACACACAACAAATCAAATCTAACTCGTGAAACAGCTTGTCGGGAGAGAGAGAGAGAGAGAGAGAGAGAGAGAGAGAGAGAGAGAGAGAGAGAGAGAGAGAGAATTAAACATTACCGGTTCACTCATGTAGATCGTGTCATTTGATTGTATCAGTGAGTGAGTCTTATAGGCATCACATTCCCTCATAAAATCAACTCTTTATTTCTATTAAATCAACGTCAGTCGTCCTTATACCAGTCACATGTAGTCACACACACACACACGCACACACACACACACACACACACACACACACACACAAGGTTTTGCTATCTTTGTGGGGACTCTCCGTAGATTTAATTATTTTTACACTGTAAAAACTGTATTTTCTATCCCGGTAACACTAAACCTACTATCACAGAAAACGATCTGCATTTTTAAATGTTCAAATAAGGATTATTTCGTATGTTTATTAATCCATTTCCCTCATGCAGACCGCTGACTGGTCCCCACAGTGTAGGTGATCTCAGGTTTTACTGTCCTTTACTACCATCCTTAGGGCAGTTATATAATCTCCAAGGTTTCCTTTATGTTTTCTTTCAAGATTTAACATTCAAGAAGCTTTATTGGTGAAAGAGCTTTGTTTGCCTACTTGACATCTGATATTTATCTATATATATATGTATGTATGCATTTGGTAGATGTAATAACTATACTAATAAATATATAATAACTAAACATATAATGTAATATATATAATGAATAAATATATTAATCATAAAAATCCACATGAAAATACATTATTGGTAGATGAAAATAAATGCAGATGTGATAAATATAACAGTTATATCATATAACATACAGTATAAATATATAATATATAAATCATTACAAAAAAGCACATGAAAATAAGTTATTGTTATTTGGATTTTAAAATGAGTTTTACTGTAATAAACGTATTGTTTTTATTATCATTATTGCAAATATTACACTTAACTCAAAAAAATTACCATGAATAATCCACACACAGTACAATAAACAGGGGGAAAAAAATTTATTTTAAATAAATTAGACAATGTGCCTAGAGCACACAACTGTATAATAAAAAATATATTTTTAATAAAGATCTGTCTCTCCAATGCAATGGCAGCAGTATTGATTTCTCTGTCGATTCATAAAACTGATGCTGCTACGCAGGTGAAACACTGATTGTTCTCTGTTTCATTCAGCCAGTCCTGCAGTTGCGCTTGAATCCTGCGTTAACAGCGACTGTCAGTCTCTGGCGCTGCTCCAGACCCTCGTGGTCCGTCTCACTGTTAGACCCGTACAGTAGCCAGACAGACGTTTGGCTTGCAGCCTAAAGTCTGGTCCAGTTTGCTGCTTATTCTGGCCAAGAACCGCCCACTTAGACAGGGAAGGTCTGTGGGACCCAGGGAGGTCTGTAATGCTTGGAGAAAGTTATCCGTTAGCATTACCATTCATCTCAATGGTGCAAGACCCCCTGGAAAAATGCAATTTTAAATGCAATTTGCAATTTTTAGGCCATATTTGCTCACGGACACGACTGTTTTTAAGACAGTTGTCTGAGCCGTCAATGCCACGGAACTAATCATTCTGGAGCTTTTGTGCTTTTAAGAGCCTTAAAACAAGCTTTTGACAGCAGTGTCAGTCTGTGATTTGCTGGACGGAAATAACAGAAGGAACGAGTGGAAACGTGTGTAGACTTTCGTATCAGAATTTCTGTCATTGATTCCAGTTATTTCACAGACTACCGTTCAAATGTTTGAGCTCCTATTATGTTTTATGGAATATTACTTTTCATGAAGTATATAATATAGCTGTTTCGTTTGTCAAAAGGTCGGCAAAGCTCTTTTAAAGAACAAAGTGCACTAAAAATTATGTAATTGTCCACTAAAACAAAGAACTGATTCTGAACTGCTGAAACCAGTCTCAGTTCCTGTTACACACCTACAGTATATATAACAACGTAACACATTTGCATAATGCCAGCCTATGGTCTTCATTGGCTGCCCAATGTCTACTTTGACCCTCAAACACTGTGGTCGTAGCTGAGACTGGAAGAGTTTGGTCCGTGTGTCGACATGTTGAGATGTTTTCAGTGCTGCGAATCCACTGGTGCACTTCCGATAAAGAATTGATAAAGAAAAAACGACGGCCTTATTACTGTTCACATCACTTGTGTATCAAGCGCCGAGGAAGATTCGGAGCTGAAATTCAGATATGGTTATGAGCGTTTGATTTGCGATATGCACTGTAAGCGGTCGACCAATCACAACAGACCGAGCCATCTGACCAATCAGAGCAGAGCTAGCACTAGGAAAGTATAGGGGTTTAGAGAGACTGAATCTTTGAACAAACCGTTTTCAGACTCTTTGAGAAAAGAGGTGATGTGCAGCAATGTATATTATGAGAAAAATAAATAAAAAATTGGTTTTGTATGCATCTAAAACTATTGCAGGAGACCAAAATTAGGAATCTTTAAAATTGTATTTGGAAAAAAGTATTGTATTCTCACCAGTGCTTTATTTATTTGATCATAAATACAGTAAAACTGTGAACTATTGTCACAGTTTAAAATGATATTTGAATTATATTTTCAAATGGAATTTATTCCTGTGATGCAAAGCTGAATTTTCAGTCTTGATCCTTGATCCAGTCTTGAAGAAATAGTGGTTGAAAACAGTTGTGCTGCTTCAAACTTTTGTGGAAAGCATGATGCTTTTTTTTCTTGTTCAAAAGAACAGCATTTATTTTGAATGGAAATCTTTCATAACATTTGTGGTAAATGCCTTTAGTGTCTCTTTTCATCAATTTAATACATCTTTGCTGAATGAAAGTATCGATTTTTATTTTTAAAAATGTAGCAAAGATTTTTTCAAAGGATTAAAATTCTTTCAAAGCATTAATGCTACAAACAACGACAGAAATGTCACAGTGCAAACAACTAAAACTTCATGATCCTAGAAAACCTGCTTATTTTAGGAGCATCAGGATTCACACATATCTCCTATCTGTTGTATTTACGGCCGCATCTCTCCAGGTGCGAGTTTTCACCTCTCTTCATTTGCTCAACCAATCAAGGGCTGGCATGGGACAGGAGATGATTGCTGGTGAATTATGGGATGTTGTGCAGGTGCCTCAGCCGGTTGCCGTAGCGATAGATCACAGTGTAGTGGAATTGGTGAGAGGACAATTGATTGGCGCTGGGCTTCTGTGTGAACGACTGAGAGAAAGAGAGAGAAATAAAGAGAGAGAGATAGAGGGTTCGGCTGCCATATTAGATTCCTCAGACGGGCCGTTTGTGTGTAGCGGTACGGGCAGCCCCAGTGGTGATGTACAAACCTGGTTACAGAGGATATTAAACATGCCCAATAAGACACACACATACACACGCTTACGAGGCCCCAATGGTGATGTCCAAAATGCCCAAACCTGGTTACAGGAGATATTAAACACAGCCATTAAATCACACACACACTCTCGCTGCTGTTTGTGTGTGCGTGTGTGTGTGTGTGTGTGTGTAAACCTGGTTACCGGCTTTGGGATATTAAACAATCCCATCAGCACCTTATTGCTCAACACTGGGATTTCTCATCGTGTCCCATTATTCCATTTACTACAGACTCTAATGCAGCGGTGGCCTTAGGCAAACACACACACTTCCACACAAAGATAAACACACACATATGACATTTCCTCCTTAATTGTAATTCATTATTGAGAAATGTGATATTTGATATGTATATATTGCACAGAAAAGCTTCACAATGTAGATTTCAACCATAGTAGATTATGAAAAAATGGCTCTAAAAATAAAGATTTTTTAAAAACCTAAAGTAAAAACATTTTATTGTAAAATAAAATTGTTGCTTGAAATATAATAAACTTTAACTTGTTTTATTTCAGCTAGTTGCTGAAATTTCGTTTAGTTTAACAATGTACTAATAGTTTAACAAAAACTGGACTAAATGTTAATAAAATATCTGCTGAAATATAAAAAAAACTAATAAAAATTACCAAAACGAATTTACTAACTTCAACTAAATCTAAATTAAAAACAAAATATTAAAAAAATGGAAACTGATACTAAAATAAGTTTACAACTTTAATTGTAGCCATTTGAAGCTTCAAATTCAAAAGATACAATACTGTACTTTCAAAGGCTAATATCTCTGAATTTGGCAGTAAAGATTTTTATGAAATAATCTTATTTTCCAACAACAAACAATTTTAAATAGACAAAATTGATCAAATTTAAAAACAATGCAGTAATAGAATTGCAAAATGTGGCACAGAAACGATACACTTTTTTGTAATCAAAATAAGTGTGTAATTACAAATATAATCTTACTACATTGAATTATATATAAATTTTAAAGATATATCAAAATTATGGAGTATGATTTAAATTTTTGAATACAGTTCAAGAAAGTCAAGACCACTGAGACTGGACAGGCCAAATTCCCCGTATTTGTGTGGATATTTTGTGTTTAAAACTAGCTACAGTTTGGTGGAACTCCAAATGATTTATGAAAAGTGCCCTAAAGAATGAGAATAAATGTAGGAAAATAACACATGCATATGTTATAGATTTTTTTTTTCTCTCAGTTGAACTGGTCAGTCATTTCTCATCCTGCTACTTCTGGTCTAGAACAATATTAAAGCATTGGACAAAGCAGAGTTGAGTCGATGAGATGAGTTAATAAACGTGACCCGTTAAACGCAGCGCTTTAATGATGGACATCCATCAACATCAGAGAGTGTGACATCGTTTCCATCAGCTCACAGAAATAGCATACAAGTGATTTTTAGCACAGCGACTGCAATTGTGTCCTGTGGATCGCATTGCCCCATTGATCACTATTGAAATGATTATATTCCAGTCGCTTTATGCAGTTGTCTGGCAAACGCCCGCAGTGTGAACCTCCCTCGGGCTCTGCGTATCCCATGGATGATCAGTCAGCATCACACTCTCAAACTGGGATTCTTTTTTTTACTTTAGTTTTCAGAAAACTCTTTAGATCTGGCACAAACAACAGCATAAGCTCTTAGACCCACACATGGTATTATTATTAAAAAATGAAATAGTAAATCACATCTAAAAATATGGTATAATTATGTACAAAACTACAATCAAATATTTGTATATTTATTAAATATAATAACATATATTTGTGTGGATGTGTGAATATATATTTAATTATATATTATAATATAATTATATACAGTACAATTGTTATTTTTTATTTTATATATATAATATATTAATAAAGTTATTTTTGTTTAAATATATATAACAATGATACACATATTTCTTATAGTTTATATATATATATATACATAATGATACTTTATATATTTATGTGTATATATATAATATATATATATATAAATCAATAATCTATATAATTGTATCATCTATTATTATTAATTGTTTTATAATTAAATAAAAAATAGGCATATTATTAAACTTTATAAATATATGTATTAAACTTATACAAACACACACACACACACACACACACACACACACACACACACACACACACACACACACACACACACACACACACACACACAGACAAACACACACACACACAAACACACACACATATATATATATATATATATATATAATCTTTATTATATAATTTTTTAATTAAAAAAAAGAAAAAAAAAGTTTAATTAAACAACAAAAGCCTGTGTGGTAGGTGACCAAATTTAGACATATGATC
>NW_027509208.1:38965000-38977500 GCF_051911475.1 Siphateles boraxobius | reverse complement strand
ATTTTTCCTGACAGAGTGCAGTTAGAGTATCAGAGCCATCGCCCCTGGCAAGCAAACGCTCACTGCCTCAGGGCGACTGCCGAGGGCCGTTCAGAGAGTGTGTGTGTGTGTGTGTGTGTGTGAGAGAGAGAGAGGTTAAAGTTATTTAAAGCGTCATTATTCGAAACATCACAGAACTGTGATACTCTTCTGTGAATAGCAGAAGACTGTGCGAGTGCTTAAGCGAGTTACAGAACACGACAGCAACCACTTTTCTAGCATCCGTCTAATCACTCACACACACGCACACACACACACACAGACACACACACTCTTGCGTGTTAAGGTTGACAGCACAGAAGTTCTGTAATTCTTCCTATAATAATTTTGTTCTCCTTTTGGTGAATAATTTAGAATTGTTTGTGTGTGTGTGTGTGTGTGTGTGTGTGTGTGTGTGTGTGTGTGTGTGTGTGTGTGTGTTTGAATTATTCAGATGTTTAAAGGCTGTGAAGTTGAAACAGTTTGTTCCTTTTTCTCCACCACTAATGAGCTAATGACCTCCAGGCCTGTGTGTGTGTGTGTGTGTGTGTGTGTGTGTGTGTGTGTGTGTGTGTGTGTGTGTGTGTGTGTGTGTGTGTGTGTGTGTGTGTGTGTGTGTGTGTGTGTGTGTGTGTGTGTGTGTGTGTGTGTGTGTGTGTAAAGCAGTGAGCTAACACGTATTGGTCAGCGTATTGGTCTATCTATCTATCTATCTATATTACAATAATCTTTGTTAATATTATTATAATTTATCTGCTGTCCAAGTTTGAGATGCAAGATGGGGCTGATTATGATTCTAGCTTGAATTTGCATGAAACAAATGTACGGTATGTACGAGATCAGTTTCCTGGAATAACGCTCAGACATGCAGAATTATTATCTGGACGTCTGTGATTATTCAGTAATGGACTGCAGAATGCCACAATTATATTCAGGACAGGACAGAGGCTACAGACAAACCTAAACACTAAAAGAAAACTTGAAGCATTTTCATTTACGTTACTAATCATTTTTTACCTTTGAGGATGTTCTGTCAAATTGAACTCACTTCTGGGGACGTTCTGTCAAATTGAACTCACTTCTGGGGACATTTATCCTCAAGTACAGCTGAATAACCCCACACACACACACACACACACACACACACACACACACACACACACACACACACACACACACACACACACACACACACACACACACACACACACACACACACACACACACACACACACACACACACACACAGCAAGACGGGGGATCACATCTTTAGGTCTGTCTGAGTGAGTTGGTAGTCAATGACAGATGACGCTGATCATTTTCTTAAGCGCTTGTGTCCCAGCAGGCTTGAGTCTGAAGACATTATTCAATTATGGATAAGAGTGTTATTATCTCTGTGTGTTAGTGTGAGGCATTACACTAATGTTTGTCCATGCATGGCTCTTTGCCTGCCGGGCGCCAACACAACACGCCAATAATGACAATACACACAAACTCTCAAGTACATATGCACTCACTCTCTCATAGACTTGGGTTAGTCTGTTCTGATGCAGCTGGACTCTAACGGGCCGAAGCGTGAAATCTTCTTCTCCCAGGATACAATGGGGCGGCTGTGTGGTGCATGCTGGGAAGTGGTCTTCGTGACAAAAGACCTGAGTGGCAGCAGCTGCCCTTGTCTCTGCTCGCTCGCTAACACACACAGACACACACTCCGCAAAGACCCTGCAGGGTGTCCAACCAGCTGCCCACGAGTCTTTGTGTGTGTGTGTGTTTGTGTGTGTGTGTGTGTCTGTGTGTCGGTGTGTGTTTATATGTGTCTGGCTGCAGGGCCTAAAACTGAAATCAAGTTAAAGCTAATCAATAATCAATAATCAGAAAAAAATTCTGCTCTTTTTCTCAGAGTGAGAAATGAATAAGTGTCATGTCCTTAACCCTCTGGTGCTTTTCACGTGTCAGTCAAAAATGACTGAAATTATTTGTATTTTATTTTAATGAAATGAATGTACTATGTTTTAGTTCGATAATGTTTTTTAATTAATATTTTGTATTTTTAGGGGATTTTATGGTACCAAATTATATTTACACTGTATTTATAATCCATTTATTCCCTTTTTGAGCATAGACCTGAAAATTAAATTTCAAACTTTAACTGTCGTAAATCTTGAATGATTTAGAGCACAGACTTAAGTTTGATCTCTTTTCGACACTTGGCAGATTATTGTTATTGTTTAAAAAGTTTTAAGAAGTGAACTTAAACATTTTTATGTTTATTGTTATGAAAAATTTGCAAAAATACAATTTTAATTTTTTATATGAAATATATATTTTCAAAAACATGTTTTACTCTAAAACTTAAGAAAATCTAAGCCAAAAATCTAAACAAGTTGTGTTCAAAATTTGAGCCTGATATCTCAAAAAATGAGCTTTCAGTAAGATTGTGTTTGGCCGAAGTAACAAAAGTTTCCACTGATGAAATTAATCTCCCATTCATTTCCAATGGGTATTTTTTGACCGCGAGGAGTACAACTGTGACTTTTTTTTTCAGGGCCATTTAACCTGTTCAAATCATGTCCATGACTTTTTTTGTGTGTTCACATAGCAAGTGCAAAAACCTTTACCAAGTTTTGTACCATTCCGATGAAGAAAAAGATTAATAAAACAACAAATATAAATAGTAAATATTATATATAAATATATAAATAGTAAATACGAATATAAAGTTAAATATATTTCACACATATATCATATTAATATGATCAATTCCAACCAAAGGTACATGTAATGCATACATAAGGTTTACGAAAGAAAACTAAATAATGTGTAACTGTGTATAATTTTTTCCTGATTTGTGTGAAAGAGACTTTATCATTTTGAGTTTTGTGAACTCAAATAAAAAGTCTTTCTAGAAAAAGGCTTACAAATGATATAATTATTATGTTTGCACTCTAAAATGAGATACAATTATTCACATGTTGGCTGTAACTTTCCTATTTACTTTTGTGCATCAAACTTAAATGTGTTTTTGGATGGAGAAAGTCATTTAATTTTGCTACAATTTTCCTTATTTATTCCCTATTAACATCCCATTCCATCAGCCAACAAGACCAATATCAAAACAGATGAAGTTAAAATAAAAATAACAGACTGAATATTTCTCAACCTGCTCCAATTTGATTTAAAGCTTTATAATTGTTATAAGGGGCATTTTAATAATTTTACATGATGATGCTAAATTATATCAATTAAATAAGGAACCTGTCTGACTGGTATTACTTACTGTGGGGATAAATAAGACTAAATAAGTTGAGAAACACTGTCCTAAAGCATCACACTTTTGTTAATACTTAACCTAATTCTGTGCTGAAAACCGCTGCACAGACATCACTTCCCCTCTGGACAGTGTGAGCCCTAAAGGTCAAAGGTCAGGTTGGGTCAGCAGGTCAAATGCAGGTGTTTGTGGGCAGCTGTGACCTTAGAAAAAGTGTTTTGTAAAACGACAGAAAGGCCAAATGTGGCATATCTAGAGACCAGAATATCACTTGAGGGTGGAGTCTTTTCATTTAGACCAGGAACCTTCTAGAGCAGTGGTCTCAAACTCGCGGCCCGCGGGCCATTTGAGCCCCGCGGGGTGAAATTTTGTGGCCCCCGTACTTGACATTAAAGTTTAATGTTAGTGCGGCCCGTCATTACGTGTGCCGCGTTTTTTGTTTTTTTGTTTTTTTGTTTTTATCCCTCATGGGCTACCATAGATAGTCTCGTGACAGCTTACTGTCAATTTAGTTTGTTGTCAATAGTTGTCATAGACAACTGTGAAGTACAAACATACTGCACCTGGTAAAACTGAGCGCGTCGCTTCAGTTATGAGCGCGCTTGTCGCACGCCTACATTTGAAATAACGAACTTGAGTGCGCAAAATATGTGAGCGCGATATGTGTACCACCAATCAGGCCACGAGCTACTGGTAGCTCGCGAGCGACGTGTCGGAGATCCCTGCTCTAAAATAATGTGAGAATAATCATTTTGAGCTTGTAATATGTGTCCAACAGGTTGATAAGAAGGTTTCCTTTGATTTGTGCAAAGTCAGTAATTTGCCTGAGACACTATACATGTGTAGAAAGAATTCAATAAGACGGGCAGACATGACTGCAAATATTTGCAAATACATGTACGGAAAGGAATGTTCAAATTCAGAGGAACAGTTCGGAAGAAACATTATTAATAAAGATTGAGAAGATTGGATCAGTTGTGCTCCTTTTTTGGAATACTTGAATACTATTTTTTGTGCAATACTTGATGCGGCCCAGCCTGACCCAGACTCTACCTCCAGCGGCCCCCAGTTAATTTGAGTTGAGACCCCTGTTCTAGAGACCATAGAGAAACAAGCCTTCAGAAAACCTGAGGCCCTGTTTACTCCTGGTATTAAGATGCGTTTTGGTCAAACGGATCACAAGTAGACGAGGGAGACACATTCCCGTTTACACCGTGTGTTTCAATCCGTCTCTTTTGTCCACTTTCATACACTTCTGTCCTGATTTCTTCGAGGGGAGGGTCTATGGGCGGCTAAATGTATGGGCTTTTTCAGATCTTTCGATCTAATGGAGAAAATAAGCTCGAGCAAATTACATATGAACACAACCGGAGAAAACAGAAAAACACCGAGAGCATCAGCTTTAATTTCTGCTCTGACAGCCGCAAGACCAGCCGAACGCTGTGAGTGTGTGTTAGACATCAGGAATGGAGAGAGAACATTGAGCTTGGTATGTTTTTTGTCTTTTGTGGCTATTTAAACACATTCGACCTCATGAGCGTTTACACTACGAAAGCAATCCGGTCAAATGTATTTTCGACTACATCTGGAAGTGCTTGAAAGTGGACAAGCTTAAACGTTTTAGACACCGTTTACACCTGTATTGTATCCACTTTTGATCCGATCGACCAAAACACTCCCCCCTGTCTGCCATTGTTTAGTCAAACAGTCCCGCCCCAAACTCACACCATTGAGTCAACCTTGGCGCGTCGGGCTGGCCGAGTTGCTCAAAAAATGGAACAAATGTTTTGGGAAAAGTTTTGAAATAGATTACGTCCATTGCAGTTGTAAAACGGAATATGAGAAAGTATTTTAACATCGAAAAAACAACAGACTTCACCTTTAAATATAAATAAATATATGTAAAATAAATGTCAAATTCTCCCACTGAAGCAGAAAATATATCTGGCAACTACAAGTGGGAACGATTCCCAGTGTCACTCATGCAATCAGCTGGTGTTTGTGTAGAGAAATGTCAGATAAGAGCTTCAGCAATCAACCACCCAGATGCAAAGTTTATGATTCAGAATTATTCACCTCAAAGACGTCCCGCTGTTATCAGCACTGAGCATCACTGCACAAACATCACATTTAATGTGCGTGAGAACAGAGAGGTGGAAACTTCAGAAATGTGTGCGGTTAATAATTACGCTGATTGTTTTCTGCTGCTGTTTATTTTTTGTCTGATGGTCATGAGACGGAGTGACCGTACGAGTCGGCACAGGAGCTGGTTCTGGGCTCGTTGCCCTCGGTTACAGCTGTCCACCTGCCAATCAGACGTCGACGTGCGAGTGAGTGAGATTGTGTGTGCGTGTTAGTGCTGTGTGACAGTATAATTATGAGGCTCGCTGCAGGCTATCACAGGCCTATAGCAGACGTTTATCGATCGTTCGGAAGGGGGAATTTATCAATGTCCAGACCATGGGACAGACACACACACACACACACACACACACAGTTCACACTGTCTGACCCCTCACGCGTCAGATGGATGGATGCTGGAATGAGACTTTATTAGAAAGCAAGACTTTACAGAAGTTTTGACAGGACGGACAGTGTGTGTGTGTGTGTGTGTGCTTTGAGCTGTTGTCAGTCTAAGCTGCACTGTAACCCCAGCAGTCAACAACCCACACACAAAGTCAAAAAGGTCAGAGGTCAGCTTTTATATGTCTAATGTGACAAAAGTCTTTTTTAAGACTCTGCAAGTATGCCTTAAATTGATCAAAAGTGACAATTTACGATTTTACAAAAGATTCCTGCTTCAAATAAATGCTTTTTTTCTTACTTTCTATTCATCAAATAATCCTAGGGGAAAAAGCATCACAGTTTCCATAAAAATATGAAGGAGCGGAACATCTCGGTTACGAATGTAACCCTGAAGGAGGGAACGGAGATTTAGTCGACGTGTCGGAATGGAATTGGCGTGCGTGATTTTTGCACGCACTAGTTGCTTTTTCGCTGAGGAGCCTAACGTAATTTGGAGTCAGCGGTGGTCCAGCAATATTTGGGACGGGACTATGTCTCCATTCCCTCCTTCAGGGAACGAGGGTTACATACGTATCCGAGACGTTCCCTTTCAATCGCTCACGTTCGACATAGTCGACATGTCGACTAATTGGGATCCTAATTAAAACGCCACTAGTGCTGCCACCTTCCAGTCCCTAGACAAAAGCCTTCTGATCCCTCCGCATTATTTGCGGCGGAGATGGGTTAGGGGTTAGGCCAGGGAAGTCACTGCCGTTCCACAAGACCACTGGGAAAGTGTTCTCTTTCATTGGAAAGGAATACGCTGCGGAAGCCACATCCTCCCCGAATGGAGGTAACATGTGGAGAATACACATATGAGATCGCCGTAGGGATCACAACATATGGACCCAGCCTAACACAGGTTCCACCAGTGCATACGAGTGTTAGGCCTGGCTTCGGACGTTCCGCCACTTCCGTTGCCGAAGGGTATGGAGGAACTCGGCAGGGTTCGGCAAATAAGGTGAAGTCACTGGAGCAAGAATTGCGCACGTATCCAGTCCATAGGAGGGGAATGGTGCAGCAAGCCGACACTTTGAACAAGGCTTACAGTGAAACTTCATGTAGCAGTTCGAAAGCTTCTGACTCCGAGGAGGACTCCAAAACTGGCGGGCGAGTTTTGACATGCGAGGGAAGTGTAGCGCAATGGTCACAATGTTGTCTTTAAAGACCAGTACAAATTCGCTGAGTAGCGGTGTCTCAAAGCGAGATGAATTGCAAGCAACTCGAGGCAATTGATGCCAATGCAGTCGGAGGGCCGCCCAGACCTCCGTTACTGCATGCCCTTTGTACGTGGCCCCTCAGCCGGTATTGATGGACACTCGTGGAGAAACAAAAGGTCTTTTACGGACTGAGGGTTTGGTGGCAGGCCAGGGTGCTTTCACACTGAGCGTGCCGCTCTGCCACGGCCACCTCAGGACTCGGCCGAGAAGTCAGTGATTAAGCAGTCTTTATATGGAGGAAGCCGAGTGGCTGCGTCTACCATATGCCCTTAGGAGCCTCTGAAGAGTTTCAGTGGACCCTTTTCTATACAGCACTAACCATCCACATACTCTTTATCAGAGATGCAGTGGACTGAATCCATCTCCAAACTAGAAAAGAGATCCTCAGCCCGTGGATGAGTTTACTCTTTCCCAGTTGACCTGAGGACCCAACTGGCTAAGAGCACTTGAAGGGTAGGACTTTGTACTGATTCTTCACACCTTTCGAACACACGAACATAGGATGGCCTGTGGTGCGGAAGGATAGAGATCTGAAGTACATGTCTCTCAGGTCAAGGCTGCAGACCAATCTTGGGGACGGAGCATTTGGAAATGCATCTCTGTGTAACAAATTGAACAGAGGCTTTCTAAAAAGGACCTGTCTCAATTAACACAGGACTAAGATGGTTGTGACCCACCTCTCTAGGGTACAATAAAGTACGGGCTTATAGAAGCCAGCCTTCATAACGGCTGGAGGGAGCGGCTTCATCGCGTCCTTCACCAGTAGACTGCGATGTGCGCACACAAAACAGGAGCACTGCTCAATACTTAGGTGTAGGGTTGGGTACCGAAACGCGGTGCCAATAGGGAACCGGTTTCGACGTAAACGGTAGTAACGAGACCGAATAAGAACGAAAATTTTGGTGCCTGATTTCGGTGCCTGACTCTATGTCTTACATGCGCTTCATGAGGCACACACGCACAGTCTCTCACTCTCTCACTCTCTACCGTGCGCACGCTATACGGTTTGGAGCACAGTCTCTTCTGTCTCGCACACGCGCTCTTGCTGGCTCGCTCTGGATTCCGGGAGATTTTAACTAATTTGCGTGCATCAGGGAGCCGCTATCAATATGCGGGAGACTCCCGGAACTTTCGGGAGACTTGAAATGTCTGCTGATAGCGAGGGGATTAATGAAGATGCCGAAGACAAAATGCTCCAAGGTTTGGCTGCATTTCACGTGTAAAATTACGCGTCAGAACGCACTCTGAGTGTGCCGATTGTCTGAAGCCCATATGCCATATACCAATTCATTGGCTGATGGCGCGGGTTCCGCCTCGATGCTCTTACGTCGTCATATTATATTGGCGCGTAACTAGTACAACGACCAGATAACTTACATGACTGGTTCAAGCAGACAAAACATGGGAACCTGGAGCCATGTCGAGATCAGATTACCCTGGTAGTAATCTCTATTAATCATTAGTATTATAACATTGTTTGATACAATATTGTTTTATTTGATATTATGTAAATGTGAATTTTTATTTTATAGAATAAAAAGATTATTAATTATTTAAAGATTTAAGTTAATATTGTGTCCAGTTTGGCCCTGTAAATAAAAGGGTATTATTTTTTGACAAAGTGTGTGCGGTTTCGTTTTCTTAAGTACATCGCCAGACCGATCATGCACACCACAAGAATCGTGCCCCGGAGGGCGAGGTTGGATGCAGTGCGGTGCTCACTTGTGAGTGCATGGTCCGGGCTACCCTCGAGCACTAGGAGAGTCTTCCAGACGGACACACTCGCTCGTTGTAAACAACAGCACTCTTCAGAGACATCAAACCATAGGCTCCGAAGCGAACTTGTGCGTGCATCCACTTCCGTATTTATACCTGGAGAAAATCACGCACGCCAATTCCATTGGCTCGTTTCAATAGTACTCGAAGATGACTGGCTCCCTGGCATGATTCAAATCAGTCGACACGTCGACTACTTCAAATGTGAGCGAATGAAAGGGAACTGTTTTCAACATTGATAATAATAGTAAATGTTCCTTGATGCTGAGGCAGAATGAATCTCTCATTGACCTTGATTTTGCAGTTTTGCCATTTTTAGTGAGTGTACCGTAACATGCTTTTCATTTAGAGTTTTCTTCGACCTTTTGCAGCTAGACTATTGTATTTTTACAGTAGGCAAGTGCTAAATATACAGATATTCAATGATGTGAAACATTTAATACAATACTATACTTGCAGTACATAGAGTATACAATATTTTCACCATACTAAGTTGGTAAGTAACGAACTTACTAAAAGCACTGATTGATCTGTAATGTTTATATAATGGGCCTGTCCAAATACCCACACTTGCTGTCTTTGCTCTTGACCACTTATCTACTTGCATGACGTATTTCCTGTATTTGGCCCAAGTGTTCAAGTAGGCGTGAAGACCGCAAGTGTGTGTAGAACTTTTAATTACCCGATGGGAAACACTTGTAGTGTTGGAAAAATCAAGTGCTGACAGAGCTTTATTTACAGTAAGGACTACTCGATGGCCCAGGGTCGATCATTTGCACATGTTTTTAAGCCTTTGGAATTTAAATATCCAAGTGCAAGAAGACATGAAAGAGGAACTCAATTCATAGTGTGAGAAGTTTTGTTTGCACAGCCCAGAAAGCCGCTTCTCAGACAGCGTGCGAATGCTGAATTGAGCTCTCTTTCACGTCTTCTTGCGCTTGAACAGACATTTTGGTTCACACAGAATTACATCAAAAAATACCGGTCTTGGCGAGTATCCTAGAAAACATAGTCTGTTACATCTTAAGTGAACATAAACAGTTGAGAAATAAAACGCACGTGTAACATTATATAGGATTCGTGTAGCTCTTAAAGTGACAGCAGCCTAATACACCTGCTGCTCTCTTTGTTTAAATGTTAATTAAACAACAATGGAGAAAGAAAAAAATCACTCTCTGCTCTTGACTGAATAAGTTTTGTAACTTTAATAAGGACTAATCTATATTTAATTTAAACAGTGAAGACTATGCAGTGTTATTTTGATTATTCATTTTCTCTACCTGAAAATTACTGTTAGACTCACCAAAAAAACATGAAAAGCATGTTCTATTTGTTCTCTTGTATTTGTGCGATTGCTCGTAATTTTATTGTTTTATTTCTTATAAAATTTCTTAGAGTTTACTTGTCTTAAACAATATTTGAAATTTATAAGTTAGGCTAGTAGTTTTTGGTGTCACAGCCTTATTTATTAAGGTTATGGGTCAAAAACAGTGAAGTCAATAGAATAGGCCTATTTTTTTTATTTTTTGTGGTGCAGGGGCCAGTAGAAAAAACAATTCCTAGCATATTGGATTGAAAATTTTATGTAATGTCTAATTAATTTAACTTACAGTGGAATGTTTTCCTCGACATTTCGCAATTTCAGGGCAAGTGTAGATGAAAGTAGATTTGCCCACTTATAGTTTTGTTTTTCAAAGGACTGCTAAGCACACAAACACACTAGCTAATGCTCAAAGCTGCCTCTCTGACATCATATATTCTAACAATAACTGACAACAAGAATTAATATCTCATCATAACATGACTCTAACATTAATAATCCATCAGTAGTCAGTGAATAATCCAGTCGTGCACGAGCTGAAATTGAAAATCTCTCTGGATCTCCTCTGGCTAATATTTACAAGCTCTGACGGCTAGAGGGAAAACATCCCTGATTTATGAAAACTTAAGTCAGTGTCAAAGCCAAATTTGTAAAAGTTGTATCATTCAAAATATTTCTGTACGGAGGCTTAATAACCAAGCTTGTATAACTGTTTAATAATAAAACAGTCAATTCCAAACTATGAAAAATGTTATGCTAATAAAAAAGCCATAAATCTCTAAAGCCAAAAGCACAGGAAATTGTGTCACTTTTTCTCAGCGAGGCCTCGTTGAGCTTTTCAACTGGAACGGCTGCCTGTCTTATGGAGAGCTAATAAACCTTTTTCAGGCAATCACACTGGATCATTGGATCACAGGAAGTCAAATGAACTGCAATATTACACAGGAAAGACAAACAAGACGGTGCTGATGGCAAGACTGCAGTATTATGAGAGTTTGTAGGATCCCAATTCACATATATCTAATAGGCTAATGATGGTGAAAATAAATAATAAATGTGATTTAAAAAGTACCAACTTGAGCATTAAGACAGTAAGGTGTAATTGGGACATAATATAACATAAAAGTTTATCTTGATATGGCAGACCGTGTTTACAAGTAAACATGGACCCATTTACATTTTTGCATTTGACAGACACGTTTATCAAAAGCACCTTACAGTGTGCTTGAACTATACATTTTAAGCTTATATGCAAAAAAATAAATAAAACCAGTGACAGCACTAAAGCTGGTTGAGCTACAGGAACACAATAAAACCATAGAAATGCATTATGATTTAACTAATGATTCATACATTTCAACATTCCTGTGGTTGCATTGGCTCTGCATTCGTCTAAACCTTAAAAAGTCTAAGGTGAATACTCACAAACTACCTCTTCTGTAGCACAAGGGATTGTGGGCAATATTAGTGCAAACAGCATGCGGGAAAATCCACTGGAAAGTGTCAACTATATAATCCGGGCATCTTTGGCATATTTTTTCGAGTGCTCTGATTTGTGATGCACTAATTCTAATTTTATTAAGGATCATTAATTTTATTTATAATTTAGAAGCGATTGTGTGAACTGGGGTGCAGCCATATTCTGACTTGACTCCAGGGTTGAGAGGTTGGGCATTTCTCGGTTTGCGCTGTAGTCAGCACTGACATCTAGTGGTGGAGGAGAGCAGCTCGAGCTGTTCAGGCCAAAGGTCTGAGACCACATTGAATATCGGATTTAAACCTGACAATAAACAGAAAGTAGTAAGATTTAGGAAAAAATGCAACATTAATTTCTAGGTGACTGATGAAATATAAATAAATGCATTGATCATGTGACTCTTTGTACAGACACACTGAAGCTCAAGATGCTCTGAACAAAATCATGAATCAACAGGATTTGTTCTTGTCAGCTCCAGTGTTGCTGCATTCATAAAGAGTCACCCCAAATGTTTTATCATGTTTTTTTCATTCAAATTGTTATGCTTATAATCAGGGCCAAAAAATATATATATATTTTTTTGCTTTAAATAAAATAAACTTTGACTGAAATAAAATAAAATAACGCATATAAAAATGTATTTAAATATCAGCTAGTTGTCAAGGCAGTATTTCTCATTTTTGTTAAGTTTAGCTTGGAAGTTCTAAAATAATTACAACTAAATAAATAAGTAAAAACTATATGGAAATATTAAAAATATAAAAATAATAAAAATTAGTGAAAAAAACTCAATTGCTAAAACGTTCATTAAAAAACAGAAAATATAAAAATAAAATCTAAATAATATTACCAAAA
>NW_027509208.1:38900000-38960000 GCF_051911475.1 Siphateles boraxobius | reverse complement strand
ATATTCAATATAATTTGAGCCTGATAAACATTTTCTGAAGGTTAATCATCTATTTTCACAAAAACGTTTTTCATTTACTACCAGCTAGCCCCAGCATTTCCCCCACATTTTTCTACTAAATGACGACTTCGATTGAGAACTTTTATGCAACATATTTAATGTTTTCATAATAGGTTTAATATCAATCAAGTAGAACAGTTAAACATACTCAAAAGTCCTAAATTCACAGACAAAAAGGCAAAATGCATATAAATGTGGTTACAATGAGTGATATGTTCTTCAAATAATATCATAAGAGGCAATCAGTGCTTCGATGAAGTTAAAAACAGAAATGACCGCCGATCTGAATACACTTCGACAGCAGAACTGAGAAATGCACTGGAACTTAAAAGCATGACATTGTTAAAATGAGGGTTAATATACCAAAGAGCCGTACTCTGATTTACAGCACGTCGATGTTTAAATACACAGGGCATCAAATAAAACCCACGGATATAAAATCTCTGAGACACACAGTTGTTTAAAGTTCAGCAGCCATACGGCGTCAGAGGTACTTGTCAAAATAAAATGTGACTCATAAGAAAATGATTTGATTGATTATTAAGACTGCAGTGATTAATTAGGCATTACAATAACAATCAAGACTTGCCAACCAACAGTTGTTATTTTCATTAGTCCAGGGCTTTGGTCAGTTTCATACATTCAGTGCTAAAAGTGAGGCAAATTAAACCGCACAATGATCTGATTTCAAACAGAGAACAAAAAATAAAAGATCTGCTCAGAAATCACTTCTATATGATGTCAAACATTCTGGCACTCTTGATGCAAACAGCATTAAATCAGTAGTTATAACATCATATTCCATTTTACATTGCGCATATATTCAATACTGCGGCCGATGTATTAAAGTCCTTCTCTAGTTTTGATGTTAAAAATAAACACAACTGGAATGATATTTATAGCAACTAATGCTCTAAAATAATGCCTCTCGATTAAAGTCTAGCCATATAGCAATACAAATAAAAGGCACAAAAGCTAAACAATCTTTGCACTGAGCTGTCATGGAGAACATATGGAGTCTGTGTTAGATCATGCTGAACCGTTACACATTCAGAAACTAGTTAGCTTGAACTGTCTCTAGAGTTATTCTAAAACAGAGAGAAATACAACAATACAATTCTGTCCTGATAAAAACAGCCTAGAGTTTAACTGGAGATGAAAAGAGAGAAAATGAGGTAGACTTCTGTGTAAACACAAAGCAAATTATTACTGAAGACTAATAAAACAAAACAAAACTACAAGGACCTAACACTGTTAATCTTTAGGAAAATAAAACGCAACGGAAAAGTACGACTATGTGTAACTGAAGGAGGTAGTTCTAACGTACGAGAACACGAGTCGGTGAGTTTGATGAGCAAACAGTCAATAGATTCAGTTAATGGTCGATGCTTCCCTACAGAATAACATCAAATACACTTATTTGGTTCGTTCCCTGAGAGAAGTTCATCCTGAGAAGAATTGTGGGTAGAAATGTACAAAAATACACTGTATAAATCTGTAGTCACTGTATGAGGTTTGAGATCTGAGTCTGTGCTATGTCTGTCATTTGGTCAGGTTCTTTCTCTCAGATTGTTGTTCTTGGTCTGTGCACTTGATTAAATATGATGCGCGCACACACACACACACACATTCATTGGACTGTTTCACAGCATGAGCGTCGAACTTAACGCCATCACACTTCTAATGGCTTCAAACACAGCCGGTCTTTGGTATAAACATCTATACCAAAACAAGCGGTAAGTTTACGCCCTCCAATGTGTGACACGCCGTTTGATTTGTCAACACACATTGTGCGATCGTCAGAGCCGACGGCTGGGAACGGTTATGTGAGGCTGCTTTGAATCTTTTACACATTCAGTATCGTCCGAGAGTCGTCGTCTTGTCTTTATAGACCTCAAGTGGAGGATGAGCGCCGGTTCAAGCCATAATGTGAGGCAGCAGTCGGGTCTCTTTTCAGAAATCTCTGCCTGAGCGCGCACACACACACACACACGTTTCACTTTTCATTATGAAGATAAAGAAACTTAGGACTGTTCAAAGCTTCAAATCTATAAAAAACATTGTTTTGATTTGTTCCCTGCTGAATCTCACAGAAACAGGTAAACGTCATATTTTACCCTAAAGTCAAAAGAAAAATTCAGATTTTAAGCATGGTGACATTATTGTCATGAAACTTCAGCACATTTTCACCCTAAATTGTCACTACTGTAATTGTCTTTTTTTATTGTCAGTCTTCTCAATGATGATTCTTACTGCATTCATAAATCATTGAAAGTCCTTTTTTTTACAGCAAAATTTAAAATTACTGTAATAAAATAATTTTTAAAATCAAACTATTACGAACATAGTTCTGTTTTAACACTTTAGAAATTAACTTTATTTCTTAATTTTTCTGACAGTACAGTAATGAGAATGAGATTAAATGGCATTACAGTGAAAAGTGCTCAATGGTGAAGAAAATAATGTCTTAAAATTCTAAAATAGGATTTCATTTTGTCAAAAAAAAAAAATATGTTTCTGAACTGTTTCATGAGATTCCCCCTCCCATTCCCTCCAGATCAGGACAAAATGAGAAACGTTGAGGCGAAACTTTTCCTCATTCTCAGCGCATCAGATGCCAAATGCTGCCGTGACGCTCTGTGAATCCTTTTGTGTTGCTGGAAATCTTTTGTTGGATTTCTAAAGCTCATCAGTATTTAAGGTCCACAGAAAGAAAAGGGTCTGAAATTATTGCTGACAGTCACTGGGTCGTTCATTGACATTAAGACATTACACCGCAAACTTCCACGGCATGGCATTCTGGGTAATCCATGCTTACTTTGTTCAAGTGCACTTTTGCTAAGTTTTTCATTGTGTAATGGATGATTGTAGCAGATTTGCTCTTAACTTTCAGATCATTCAGATCTCTGCCAGCAGCTTTAAATGATGAGATCTGTTTCTCTAAGGCTTCGGTTCATCTACATTCATTAGCTAAATGGGGGGGGGGGATTGTGTTTGTTTCTAAAGTATACTTCATTTTATATGCGTACACCAGAGTTTGTGTACAGGGTCACCGTTCCTGGATCAACATATTTTGTTGATCCTGGAACAACATTCCTGTAACAAAATTTAGTCCTAACTACCCATATCGTATCCCTGAATTCCCGTGAATAACACGGATGTAGAAGCACCTAACCCTGGTTGTAAGTCTCAGCCTCAGATGTCACGCATCTATTGCATATGGCACAATTAACTAAAAACACTTTGAAGTGGTCATCTGATTGGTAGAATTCTACAGGATGTCCAAGAGATGTGCGTGTCGTTGTGATGCCAAACCCCCTCATGGAAAAAGAACACAGTTGTGACAATGAGCACATATCAGGATTTTCAAAAGTATGTAAAGTTCGCAGCGTAGACTCTTTAAATTACATCCAAAAGTTTTACACACCGGTCTGTCATTGTAGAGACATTGACTTTACATTTTCACACCCCTAAACATGACGCAGAAAACACTGAGATTGGTTGCTTTACATGTCAGTTCAACGCGTTCTCATCCCAATGCGTCATATACGACGCTTTTGCCAAAGCGTACATATCCTACGCACATGGCACCCTTTAGCGTAAATATAACACGCACAGAGTATGGGTAGGTTTAGGTCTGGGGTAGGGTTAGGGTTAGACCACTAGGAGGCGCCTTCTGCCCCATATATATCTGCGTCTCATATTTACGCTAAAGGGTGCCATGTGCGTAGGATATGTACGCTTTGGCAAAAGCGTCGTATATGACGCCTTGGGATGAGGGCGGGCTCGTCAGTCAGACGGCCTCTGGGCGGTCCTTAGCCAATGAAAGCTTAGAGGAGTCCAGACTTTCTCCACTGAAGCTCTGGCTACACAAGAATAGCGTAAACTTGAAAAAAAAAACTGTAAACTTGTCCTTCAAATCTGATTGGTTCATTAGAATGTTAACTTGTTGTACTTGGTGAAATCACATTCACCTGCGCTGTACACATGTGATTGTGAACATGTTTTCACCAAGTACATGTTCCTGGATCATTTATGTCAAGTTTAGGTTTCTACCAGGGTTAGTTGCTTCTACATCACCCATCATTTCTCTCTAAATTCAGAGATAAGTTATGGGTTGGGACAAAATTTTCAACATAGTATGCGATAAACACAGATTTTTCTATGAAATGATTGGAGTACGATTATTTACAAGGAAAAGCTTCATATGTAGCCTAATTCAGTGTGTTACTTGCCATTTCTTTGTAATTATTTGTGAAATTTTCTAGCAATTTTGCATGGTAATCTATAAACCATTTTTTAGTTGTTTAGTAATCAGTTGTTTCAGAAGAAATGGAGCAACAAACTACCGAATAATGCAACAATATACGCCCACGATGATGATCAACGGCGTCAAAGCTTAAGTATAGCCTACTTAAATCAAGTGTAGTCTACAATGGATCATGCGCAGCTGTTATTGATGATAACAAAATGATTCAAGACCCTCAAACCACTACAATAATTCATCACTACACACATCCAAGAACAAACAAAAAAACTTTTAAGGCCACTAATTTTTAGTTCTTTTTACATGACGTCACTATGGGAAGAGAAAAATAATTTTCCGTGGGTATGAAGCAACTTGAACAGTTTTTCTCCCGACAGAATCTCATCATTACGGTAAACGTCCTCCACGAGATGATCACTTTCAATGAGGCTGAGATGTGTGAGGGAGGGATCAAATCAAAACGCCATCATAGAGAAACAACTTCGTCTACCTACTCGCTCTATATAAATTACACTTCAACATTTAGAATATTTCAACATATATTAATGCCTTAAATTATCACCGTGAGCTGTGATAAAGCGAAAGACTGCTTTCCACTGCAGCTAAACAATGCCAATACGTTTAAATCAGTTAGTTAGTCCTCTCAGACTGAAGTTAATTTAGCTCTTAGTCTTCAATTGTTACAAACTCTTAGTAAGACCAGACGGCTGACCGCAGCTGATCTGAGAGCCGCATATTAAAACCATCCACCCACACAAAAAAAAAAAATTTGATTTGAAAATGTCCTCACTACTCCATAATAATATTATTGAAAGGATATAGTGAGTGTGACCATATCCACCACCAGCCATAACAGTCCCGGGACCCGTGAATTTTGACTTGAATCGGATTGTGAGAAATTCAAAATGCCAGAGAAACATTATGTCTGAATCTGGTTTAAAGTCAACAAGAAATCAATCTTGATCATATTTACTTTCTTAATGCATGTTCTTGATCTTAAAGTGAATGTTTTTCTGTTATTACACAGGTAACATGATCACTTACTTTTGCTTTTCCTCTGAAACTATTTCAGACAGTAATATTGTGAAATATTATAACAATTTAAAAAAAACTGTTTTCTATTTTTATATATTTTAAGCATCATTACTCTAGTCTTCAGTGTCACATGATCCTTCAGAAATCATTCTAATATGCTGATTTGCTGCTCAAGAAACATTTCTGATTATTATCAGTGTTGAAAACAGTTGTGCCGCTTCATGTTTTTATGGAAACCATGACACACTACCATTCAAAAGTTTCAGAGGAAAGTAAAAATAAAATGTTCACGTTAAGAAGAGGAACATGCATTAAGAAAGCGAATCTAGACAGCAGATCAATAAAATAAAGTCCCTCCTTTAATTTTTACTCCAGTTTCTCTCACATTATGGAGATAAAATAGCTTCCAAACTTTTGTTGAGTTTTTAAAACACTTAATCTTTTTTGCCTTGTAATATTCACTTGAAACACACTCGCTCCAAAACGCACGTCAGTCGCAGAGTTTGTTGTGATTGCTCAGTGAGAACACAGGCATGTACACACACACCCATCGGCTGATACCATAGCTGCACGGGAAGGGAGGGTCTGGTGTGAGGTAGATGATTTCAGTCCCAGCTTTTCCTCCAGCGCTGGGAGTGACTCCCCCGTTGAGATGCTTCTTCCGGGGAGGACGACGAGCCCGACCGGCTCTCCTCTTCCTGGGACTGAGCTGAGGTGGAGGGCCGCTGGGGGTCCTGAGACGTGGAGGGGGACAGCGCCCTCTTGTGGGGACACTGGGCCACCATGTGTGTGACACTCTGACAGTAGTGACACTTCTTTGGCTGGGGTGGAAGGCCACACTCTTTAGCGTGGTGGTCCAGACCTCCACAGTTATAACACCTGCGGAAGGAAAAAAAATAGCTTATTAACATTAAATCATTATACAAATTATACCACTAAAATGTGCAAATCAAATAAAACAGGATTTATCTTGCGCGATTTAGATATTGGATATACAGAGAGGATGATAAGCAAATTTCCCCCTAAAAATTAAATGATTTTCTGTGCCTTATGCTCATCAAGGCTGCATTTATTTGATAAATAATACAATCAAATATTAACAACAAAAATATTATGAAATATTATTTTTTTAAATATATTTTATTGGCCAGCAAATCAGCATTTTAGAATGATCTCTTAAGGATCATGTGACACTGAAGATTAGAGTAATGATGCTGAAAATTGAGCTTTTGATTACAGGACTAAGTTACATATTACAATATATTCAAATAGAAAAGAGTTGTTTTAAATTGCAATAATATTTTACAATATTTACTGTCTTTTTTATCAAATAAATGCAGCCTTGGTGAGCAGAAGAGATACATTTCAAAAACATTTAAAATCTTAATTATTCCAAACATTTGTAAATACATTAGAGTAAATACATCAACTCTAATATCTAAAGGGAAAAAGAGAAAACAGAACCTATTTTTAAGACCATTAAGATGTGCATTATAACATTATTTAATGACAATTAACCAGATCCAGGATGCAAGCAAAATATATTGCACCATGTTTGTACTTGGAATAAAGGGAAAAACACCTCATAAGTAAAACATTCAGAATCAGATGCATTATCCTAATGAAAATTATGGAGGAAATTTTGTTCAGTTATTAAGACAATAATACACCAAAATCGTAATGGTCCTAAAAACAATCTTCTTTACATTATTTCTTCATTATTTATTGATTAAATGTGACCTGGACGTTTTTGCTGAGATGAACTCAAACCCAGTGTTGGTCACAAGGGGGCAGTACAGGACAAGACTTACACCAATAACAAAGATCTTTCAGAGAAATACTCTTGGCAGTTGCAGTTTTTAATAATCAAAATTTGATCATATAGGAGTGATATATAGTCTCAGCCTAGTAATTCCTACATTAAAATGTAAAAGAAAAATGACACATTGTATGATTTATAGCCACTCACAGAAAAATAATCACAAATATGATATATATTTTAAAAAATTATATATATATATATATATATATATATATATACACACACACACACACACACACACAGTGAACAAAATTATAAACGCAGCACTTTTGTTTTTGCCCCCATTTTTCATGAGCTGAACTCAAAGATCTAAGATTTTTTCTATTTCTCTCAAATAATGTTCACAAATCTGTCTAAATCTGTTTTAGTGAGCACTTCTCCTTTGCCGAGATAATACATCCACCTCACAGGTGTGGCATATCAATATGTTGATTAGACAGCATGATTATCGTGGGGTTCGAAAATCAGTCAGCATCTGGTGTGACCACCATTTGCCTCACGCAGTGCAACACATCTCCTTCGCATAGAGTTGATCAGGTTGTTGATTGTGGCCTGTGTAATGTTGGTCCACTCCTCTTCAATGGCTGTGCGAAGTTGCTGGATATTGGCCATGGACCTGGAACACGCTGTCGCATAGGCCGATCCAGAGCATCCCAAACATGCTCAATGGGTGACATGTCCAGTGAGTATGCTGGCCATGCAAGAACTGGGATATTTTCAGCTTCCAGGAATTGTGTCCAGATCCTTGCAACATGGGGCCGTGCATTATCATGCTGAAACATGAGGTGATGGTCGTGGATGAAAAGCACAACAATGGGCCTCAGGATCTCGTCACGGTATCTCTGCATTCAAAATGCCATCAATAAAATGCACCTGTGTTCGTTGTCCATAACATACGCCTGCCCATACCATAACCCCACCGCCACCATTGGCCACTCGATTCACAACGTTGACATCAGCAAACCGCTCACCCACACAACACCATACACGCTGTCTGCGATCTGCCCTGTACAGTGAAAACCGGGATTCATCCATGTAGAGAACACCTCTCCAAAGTGCTAGACGCCATCAAATGTGAGTATTTGCCCACTCAAGTCGGTTACGATGACGAACTGCAGTCAGAGACGCCGATGGGGACGACGAGCATGCAGATGAGCTTCCCTGAGACGGTTTCTGACAGTTTGTGCAGAAATTCTTTGGTTATACAAACCGATTGTTGCAGCAGACGTCCGGGTGGCTGGTCTCAGACAATCTTGGAAGTGAAGATGATGGATGTGGAGGTGCCGGGCTGGTGTGGTTACACGTGGTCTGCGGTTGTGAGGCCGTTTGGATGTACTGCCAAATTCTCTTAAATGCCTTTGGAGACGGCTTATGGTAGAGAAAAGAACATTCATTTCACGGGCAACAGCTCTGGTGGACATTCCTGCTGTCGGCATGCCAATTGCACACTTTCCCTCAACACTTGCGACATCTCTGGCATTGTGCTGGGTGATAAAACTGCACATTTTAGAGTGGCTTTTTATTGTGGGCAGCCTAAGGCACACCTGTGCAATAATCATGCTGTCTAATCAGCATCTTGATATGCCACACCTGTGAGGTGGATGTATTATCTCGGCAAAGGAGAAGTGCTCACTAACACAGATTTAGACAGATTTGTGAACAATATTTGAGAGAAATAGGCATTTTGTGTACATAGAAAAAGACAGTTCAGTTCAGCTCATGAAAAATGGGGCAAAAACAAAACTGTTGCGTTTTTAATTTCGTTCCGTGTATGTGTATATATATATATATTATTTATAATATTTTATAATATATATATTTAAATATTTTTTCTTAGGTATGAAGAAATTGATTTACTGTGAGCATCTAGTATTTAAATA
This sequence comes from Siphateles boraxobius, assembly GCF_051911475.1. Lineage (NCBI taxonomy): Eukaryota > Metazoa > Chordata > Actinopteri > Cypriniformes > Leuciscidae > Siphateles > Siphateles boraxobius. The sequence continues at coordinate 38,950,936 of NW_027509208.1, read as the reverse complement.
AAACATTATATGTTACCACAGAGCCTATGGTTGCCAAGGAAATTCCGGTGCATAGAAACAGAAAAGGAAATTACATAACTGTTCTTAATATAGTGAATCAGATCTCAGAGTACCACTAGTGTGTGTGTGTGTGTGTGTATCAGAAAGAGTAGTGGCTATATTATTTCATGGTTCTCTTCTGATTGGTCAATCACAATGTTCTGCAATCATGTATTTCTTTGTATAATGATGCTATTAATATTCATCTGGAGAAACAACTTAATGGCGGGATAATTATTTTCAATTAATTACAGGTAAAGTCATTATTTTAAAAAATCATTAAACAAAAAAATGGATACATTAAATACAAACCACTGTTTTGGCCAAAATAAATCATAATTGATCAAAGGCATAAAAATAAAACAACTTACCCCACCCTGACATTTATGAAAGGGAGGGTCATATGTTATTTGAAGGTGATGTTACAGTGCAATTACACAAATAAGTAATGAATATTAATTAACTACATGTTCTTACTATAGGGTTAAGATTAGGAGTAATTGCTTGTTATTATGCATTATATACTGTTATGACTACAGTAAGTACATGTAATGTGCAACTACATCACCTTAAAATAAAGAGTTACCTTCTCATTTAATAGGGTTTTAATCTAGATGTCTGAAACCAATATACAACAACCACTGTTTGAAAATAAACACGCATTTGGTTAAATGAGGCTTGTGTCTTAATAATTATCTGTGCGATAATAACTCGTCTCTCTCTATTTCTGAGTCCGTCGCTCCTGTCTCTGCATGGACTGTTTCCAGCCTCTAGGTGGCGCTGTGCTTCAGCAGCAGATAATCATGCCTGCTTGCTGTATTAGACAAACACAAACTGGAGGAAACTGATCTGACATCAGTGCTGAACTGCACAAAACTAGAAATGTGTAAATGATAATTATTTTATGGAATGCAGTTCCATATTGTTTCTACCCTAACCTGGGCACATTTAAAAACAATGATTATTTGAGGAAAACATAGGCCTAATTTTGCGATCTTAAAGGGTTAATTCACACAAAATTGAAAGTTCTGTCATTAATTACTCACCCTTATGTCCTTTCTTACATCTTCAGAACACAAATGAAGATCTTTTTGATAAAATCTGAGAGCTTTCTGTCCCTCCATTGACAGCTACGCGACTATCACTTTGATGCTTAAAAAAATTCATAAAGCACGTTTGAGCTTCCGGAAGAACTGATGAGGTTTGATCTCGCGCGTCAAGCAGGTTCAGTTGAGCTTCTGTTTATGTTCACTGATCAATGTTTATCTGTGAATAATAGCTTTAATTCAATCGGTTCATCATATAAAGCGATTGAGTCTTCAGAAAATTTTTACTAAACGGCTCAATTCATACGGATTAGTTTTACAAACTCTTTATCAACTTTTTGAAGAGTAAAAGTGTTAGTTGTGCAGCTGTCAATAGAGGGACGGAAAGCTCTCAGATTTCTTCAAAAATATCTTCATTTGTGTTCTGAAGATGAACAAAAGTCTTACAGGTTTGGAACGACATGATGGTGAGTAAATGATGACAGAATTTTTATTTTATCTCTTTAAAAATAAAGGAAATATGCATTAATTTTTTGCATCGATATAACCGAACACTGTAATCTGTAAATCTCAACAGTATAAATTCCTTATAACATCCAGACTCTGATACAAAGAACCATTAAACGGAACAATTACTTGATATAAAGGACTATTCATCTCAACTAAAGATTTCCATTAACCTCATAATTGTATTTAAGATGATAACTTTCAGGTACAAATTATCACAGTATTCAATGAAAATACAGGCAAGATTCAGGTATTTAAACTGATGAGTAAAATTTACACTGTCATTGATAAGTTAAGTTTTTAACTCAGTTGTTCAATGACTTTATAGAAAAAAATGATGCATCACTCTCAACAAGATCCCATTATGAGCCAATTTTATGTCCTAATGTACTTCAATGTTCAATGTACTCCTAATGTTCTCTTATAAACAGATTTCAAGCACTTTTGAGATAAAAGAATTTAAGAATATGTTCGTATGAATGAATCAATTCAGGCTTTATCTCATCTTTAATAAACTTCCATCATTTCATTTCCACCTTTTCTATAGGGACCGACTATATGATAAACCGCTCACCCACACACATACATACTTATAAATAGCTTTAACACAACAGACTGAAAAGACTTATTCAGTTTGTTTGGTTTTTTTGCGTTGATCACCATGGCAACAGGAAGTAGAAGACTGACTCACAATCAATGCGAGTCGTGAACAGAAAAGCATTTGGCGAAACCAAGCTATGATGACCCATCATACATTCAAAATTACATGCTGTAATTCATGTGGCTTAACAAAACATTAACAATACTGTAATTGATTATTTTATACAGAGAAAAGAGAACCATGCCGTTTAATTGAAATGCGAATAATATTCTGCATTTTATCGTTCAAAGCAGCAAGTTTGATGAAAAATGCTTGTTCAAAAAGTTTTTGAATAAATAACCCCATCTTCCTAAGTAATACATCAAGTGTACAACAAACTTGTTTTTATCTATTTTTTAAATGAATCGTTCATGCAGTAATTATATAATTCGCCAGCTCTATTTTATATGTTCACTTATAATTTTATTATTATTATTATTATTGTCTAATTTTCGTATATAATTTGAATGATAAAACATGTAAAATAGGTTTAAAATTGGTTTAAAGTGTTTGCTTGACTGTAGATCAATTCCTTTTGTGGCTAAATAATTTCTTTATCTTTTTTAGCATTATAAATAAACTTAAACCTTTGCAAATACAACCATTAACAAAAGAAGTAAATTAAACAAGATTAGCATTCAGTGATGTTTCAGAAAGAAAACATCAAGAGATACAATTAAATATATATGAACATGCAGGTAATTTTTTTTTTTTTTACATGTGTAGTCTTTTTTTTTTTACAAGTTTAAATCAGCTAAGATTTTAAAACTTTCAATAGTTCCAATGATCTAATCTATGCTATAGTATTTCTAAACAGTAGATTGGGATTCACACTACCGTGGCAGCTGCTAAAGACAAGATTAGACCTATAAATTAATGAATAGAACTAAAATTACATTTGCCCTCAAGATACTATTTAGTGTAGTCCCTACAGCTGAACCCTGAGGTATTTATTTCAGCACATTGCGAATTTTGAATAACTGAAAATAAGCTTTCATGAAACCAAGCATATTAAACTACATATCCCATCATGCTCAGCGGACTCACCGGTCTCCCTTTGGTTTGCGCTTGAGGGGCGGGGCCTTCCCTTTGGGGCGTCGGTCACTGCCCGAGCATGGGCCCCCGCCGGGCCCCGTGACCCTGAGCGACTCCAGACCTTTACTCGACCTCTTGAAGTTGAATTCAACCTGCTCGCCCTCCCGTAGGCTCCTGAAGCCCTCCATCACCAGCTTACTCTAAACACACACACACACTTCTTATTTAATACACATTCAAACGTACTTATATAGTCTATAATATCTAAATATAAATATCAAACAGATCAGTCAAATCTACAGAGATATCCATAAACATTTCATGTCATAATAATTTATCAGTGACAGAAAAGAGAGATTTTCAAAGTTCTAGAAAGAAAAGAAAAAAAAACAGCTACAGATCTGTCAATATCCACTTCACCTGCATTACGAAAGCAATGTTTAATAACACATTTCATCACTTTTCTAGCATAAAATGCACAATTTTATAATTACTAAAATCAAAAACAGATTTTGCTTATTTAAAAATATGTATACTGTAACAATTCATATGATCAATAAGTCGACAACATATGATTTTACATTACTTAGTCTTTAACTCATCAAAATAATTTAAGCAATTACAACTTTTTTATTAGTTATAAGAGATTTGACTCAATCTGATTATACTTAAAAATTCGAAGGAAGCAACTGAACTTAAGTTTTCAAGTTACAGTGGAAACTGAGTGGCTATTTGTTAATGTCAGAATATTAAAAATATTAAAGAATAGCAAATAACTTAATACAATAAAAAAAGGTTTGGTTTAATTGCACCGAATATTAGTGTTACTGTCTTTACACTAACTGCTAATAGATTTCACTTTTTATTAACTACTAAAAATTCTTTAACAAAAGGACAATTCAACAGAATTCGAAATAAAAAGCACCATATGATCCCTGAGATATATTTTTACATATTCATTTAATATCACAGAGCAAGAGAGCCTGAACTGTCATAAAAACATGCAATTACTTGTAACATAAAAATTATGTGTTTTACAGTAAAATACAATTTCAACAAGTGTGATACAAATTAGACATCCTCTACACAAAGCACAATCCCAGAAAAACACCATCCAGACATTTAATCATTTAATTATTTAGCAGATGCTTTTATCCAAAAGAGTAACGTCAAAAACAGTTCATCAAATTCATCAGTTCATCATGCAAGAACTTGTACAATATTCACACAGTGTGTTTATTAATTTATTCAAATCCTTCAATTAATACGATTTTTTTGCCATTATAAATGCAAAGTGAAGACCCTAAAAAAGAAATGATCGGAAATTATAACAGCATTATAAGCCTGTTAATCTGAAACTGAAATGTAATTTCTTACGAATAAAATCACCACAAAATTCGTACATCATTCTGCAATGTATCATTACAGCTTTATCACACAGAGCTGATTTAATGTTCAAATACAATACAATTAATACTACAAAACATAAGATTACACAAAAAATACCGAAAATATACCTATAGGTTTAGGCATTTGCTTGTTTAAGACACACATAGATCAGTCTAAACCAAACAAACAGGACTACTTTAAGTAATATTAATTTAAGTAATATAAAACAATGATGTGATTCCAAATAGATGCACACAGCTGATTATTTCGATGCTGCTGCATCAGAAAACTGTCTCAAGATATTGTTGTGCTACATGAATGATCATATGATTTCCATTTCAATTATCCATTAAATTGAAATAGCAGCAACGCAATGAGGAAAAGCAGACGTAACAAGTATTCTCATCATAGTGAGATCATTTACAATCACCAAAAAGAAGTCAATAGATCAACACCACCGCAGTGGAAAGAACAAATGATAGACCACATATCTGATATATCACTTTTTTGGAAAGATAAATCTCTACATATCAGCACTGAATTCACATCTGGATCGATGAATGACATTCCCAGTAAATACACACTGTCTTCAGCTCAACATTTGTTTTTATCAGCTCTCACTTCTCTATGATTCCATGAAGAACCTTCAACATCCATGGAATCTTTACATTCCACAAAAGGTTCTTTAAATTCTTAAAATGTTCTTCACAGTAAGAACAAAAAATGGTTCTTTTAAGAACGGTTCACTAAAAGATTCTTCGCTTTTGGAACCTTTCTTTTTAAGAGTGTATGGAACAGAAACACTTCAGTTTTTGTCACAGCATCACATTAAATACAGCCGTGTGGGGGGAAGATAATGCGTTTAATTTCTCATAATTGACATATTGAGCTTTCTGATTTGACACTTACGATGGGGAGAAATTAAAAATCCATATAGCATAAATGAGAATAGAGCATTCCACACATATATTAGATATTCTCTGTGGAAATATCATAGGCTATAACAGTAAATAGAATTAGATCTTGGTAAAAACAAAACAAAAAAACACACACCACACAAGACAAATATAGCATATCAAATTAAATCCATAGTGTGAGAATAAAAGTGTTCTTTTTAATACATAAATATATATTAAAAAAAATTGTTTTATTAAAATGATTCTATAATGTTAACCAACTAGTGCTCTGTTCTCAGATGTGATTAAACCGGAATTGAATAGTGAGGACCAGACCAGGTTGATCAACGAATATTTTATATTTATGCTCTTATTTCCAGGTCAAAGTTCAGAGAGAAGCTCTGCGATCAGGAAGATGTGCTTCATGTTACTGATGATTCATCCCAAAATAGCAGAATTAAGGTACGTGATCAGTGGGAGAAGATATGTGTCATATTACAGAAAAACATGAGAGACGGAAGACAGAAAGCAAGAGAGAGAAACACAGAGAGCGCCACCAAAGGGCTGGACGTATTCCACATCACCCCTCCTCCACATGTTTTCATCCTTCACGGTGACCTCTGACCTCTGCCCAACCCCCTTCAAACATTCACACACACACACACACACACCGGCATCCCGTTTCCCTGCGTTAAATTAACAACACACTTCTGCACTGACTACAAGACGTACACGCAGTATTTGATCTGCTGACACACACTACATCACTCTACACACACCCCTGATAGCAGCCGGATATGAGCTCTGTGTGTGTGTGTGTGTGTGTGTGTGGGGAGCTCTTAACATGTGTAAAGTGCACACGGTCAAGTTGCGTCTGATAGAAATACAATTCATTTCACATTCTATAAATGACTGAGTTTGAGGATGATTATGTTGTTTTTAAATGTGAGTGAATTTAGTATGAAATTCTATAAGAACAAAACATTTAAAAAGAACAAAGCAATTTAATCAACGAGATTATTTAAATACTGACAATGATTTATGTTTGTCTCCATATAAATTATGAATTAATATACACAGAAGATTAAAAACTTAATTTAAAACAATTTAGCGGGAAAAAAACTAACAATTTCTTGTTATCAAATTTTGCTTTGCTACTTTGTGTTCATTAATTATAATGAAATATTCTGAAAAACACTTTGATTACTTACAAAAAGGTCTTTATTTGTTAACATATGCATTAACCAACATGAACTAACAATGAGCAATATATTTTTACAACATTTATTAACCTTTGTTAATGTTAGTTAATAAAACTGTTCATGTTCACAGTGCTTTAACTAATGTTAACAGATTTTGATCTTAAAAATATATTAGAAAATGTTGAGATTAACATTAACTAAGATTAATAAATGCTGTAGAAGTATTGTTTATTCTTAGTTCATGTTAAATTATGTGGTTATGTTAACAAATGAAACCTTATTGTAAAGTGTTACCATTTTTAACGTATTGTCTCTCATTGAAAGTTTGCTTATTTTTGGAAAAACAAACATAAACCACTCTAAAAAAAGAAAAAGAGGTAATATATTTACATTGCCCTTTTTTTTTAATCAGTCCAACCCGTTTTACTTAAGATTTTAAACAATTCTAAACTAACACATTTTCATTTAACATTTGTCCTCTTGGCATAATTTCTTACAAAAGCAACTAACAAGACACTTCAGTTACTGTGTTTGTGATTTTAATCAGGTAGAAGTGTCTTATGAGACTACAAATCAAGTCCTAAAATTAAATTAACAAAATAATAAAATACAGAGCATTTTAAAATTTCATGCAAGAACCAATACAACCACTGAGAACCAATAAAATATATATTAATAATATATTTAATTGCATTAAATAAAGAATGTTTTCAATCAAATTATTAAACAACATAATACATTTAAAAGAAAATTAAAATAGTAATTATAATGGTATTAATGGTAATAGATTTCGATATTGCACACCTATGACTAAACTTAAGTGAGCAATTGTTTGCGTCAGATCGCAGCTGGCTCCACCCACACACACACTCCTTATATGGGCAGAGCTGAAGGAGGAAGTCATGTGACCTGCTGCTTCTGTTGAGATGGCGAAATGAAGGACTGAACAACAAGATAAAGAGAGTGAAAAGAATATTTAAAAAAATATATATGGAGAAGACAAAAAATAATGCTCAAGTAAAAGCAGAGTCTGTTAAATTTTAGATGAAAACAGAATCTATAAAAATAAAACCTAATGATATAAAATTAGAGGATAAAATGACAGCAGCAGCTTAAGACCGATAATTAACATGTTCTCGGTCTTTCCTGTTATGCAATACATTTTCATGTCCCCATGTGTTTAACATAGATAAAATATTAAACTTAGTATAAAGATATTATCTTTTTTAAAGGATAAAAATCATATTAGTTTGTTTCCTTTTTGTCACAACTAAAAATATATATTTTTATACTGTATTTTAAATAAACCTAAAGTTTCAGCAGATATTTTTGCAGTGGGTTATAAAAACATTCAAACTAATTTTTAAAAAAATAGCAGCTGTTCCAACATTTTTACTTTATCTTATCAAAATGTTTGAAACAAAACATGTTTCCTTGAGAGAAGCCTATTGTTTTAACTAGTTTATACTTTTTCCCTGAGTTGTCAATTTCACTTTCCATCCTGGTAATCTTTTGTAAATATCCATCTATCTTTCAAAACCAGGAAGTGACATCATTTTGAGAGAAAAAACGGCAACACAAATGTCAGTGAGTATAAGCAAGGATTCGATTGGTATTAATTGATAAAACTATCCATTCTGTTTGATGAAAATACAGTATAATTCTTTAAAAAATCCAAAACAATATTATAAGAATAATATATTCAAAATGAACACCAAGGTGACTGATAAACTGTTACATCATCTCAAGCAATGGCTAACTCCATTTACATCCTGTTCATTTTCTTGCTATTGTGTAAATCAAGCTATAATTTATTGCGTAAAATCCTTTCTGACTGTTAAACATTTCCTTAAATGAAAACACAAGCATACTGAGCCAAAACATGACCAGTCACAGGTGAAGTGAACATCATTGATCATCTCCTAACAAGGCCACATATTAAGATCTGGGTAGATTAGATAGAAAGAAAGCAATCAGTTCTCATAATCAACATGTCGGATGCAGGAGAAATGGGCAGGAATAAAGATCTGAGTGACTTTGACGAGGGCCAGATTGTTAAGGCAGAGCGACTGGGTCAGAGTATCTCTGAAACGCCGAGGTTTGTGTTGCTCTCGGTCGGTTGAGGTGAGAATTTACCAACAGTGTCTGAGGAACAAAACACAAACCGGCGACAGTGTGTGGGACGCCCAGGGCTCATCGATGCACGAGGGCAATGAAGGCTATCCCGGCTGGTCCGAGTCAACAGAAGGTCTACCGAGGCACAAGTCACACAATTTCAATGATGTTTATGGGAGGAATGTGTCAAAACACACAGTGCATCTGCTGCGTATGGAGACCAATCAGAGATCTATGATGACCCGTCCACTGTCGAAAGCGGCTACAATGGGCATGAGAACGTCTGAATTGGAGCAGCAGTGGAAGAAGGTCGCTTGGTCCGATGAGTCCCGCTTTCTTTAACATCACATGTAAAAGAACGTGTTCACGCGCGACACCAGGATGGACTGTAGGACCACGATACGCCGGTGGAGAGAGTGTGACGCTCTGGTCAATGTTTAAAATGTATTTTAAAATTTACCAGCAGTCTTGTCAACAGATAATTACTATTTTTTCATTTATTGTGTAAAACAAGTGTTAATTTTAGCAATTTTGCGTACATCTTGTGTGCTATCATATAATTCATTGCGCACACTAGACATCAGTGGCAGCGTCAGCGCTTTAGAAACACAAATCTGACATGCACAGAATGAAGAGAGGAGCATGTATGTTAAAGGAGGAGTCAGATATCTGCAGCAGTGAGAGGTGGAGTCTGGAGGAGAGGTTAATCTCACTAGGGGCCCAGAGTAACCTTACAACACACACACACACACACACAACTAGCTATGTAAATAAGGGCATAACACAGACCCTAACCCTAGAAGTAATCATTTAGCATTTTTAGAATAAAAAAAAAAAAAATATATATATATATATATATATATATATATAAATTTTACATGTAAATAATTTTTCCAGTTAAGGGGGGTTTTATCAGTTTTATCTCCCTTCTAGAGATAAATATCACCACAAACAACTCTTAAAAATAAAGTGATGTCATTAAGGAACACTTTAGGTTCCCCAAAGAACCTTTCAGCAAAAAAGAACCATTTTTAAAAATCTAAAGAATCTTTTGTGCAATTGAAAGGTTCCGTGGATGTTAGAGGCTCTTCATGGAGCCACTGATGCCATTACCTTTATTTTTAAGAGTGTATAGCAAAGTGAGCTCACCTACATGAGCAACATATAAATCCATCATTGCACAAACTAACATGATCAAGTCACACACCGCGACAAACAGCAACATGCATTCGTGCAGGAAGACTGGCACAAGCACACAATGCACATGCACAAACACTGCAGGAGGTGCAGCATTCGGAAAAATCAAACACAAAGCTCCTAATGAAACACACACACACACACACTGCAGTGCGTTGATTCGGAGTGTGAGGGCTGGACGAAGCCACGCCTCCTTTCCCTTTTTTGTCTTTAACGAAATTCCTCTTTTAAAGAATGTTAGAGGACCCCAACCCCCACCACACACACACACACACACTGAAATCCTCTTTACACATACAAACAAAATCACACTCAGACATGCGTTGTCTTTTTCTCCGATTCACACTCTCACTTCTGTCCTGGATTGACACAATAAGCTCATGTAGAAGATTTGAAACACAGGGGGACTGTCTGTGTGTGTGTGTGTGTGTGTGTGTGTGTCAATGACTACAGGATACTGCATTGATGTAACTGTTGAATTAAGAGAGAATGGGTGCTATTATAACATTTTCCTTCATTACTACAAATCTACCTGCCATATTTTGGTATACATGTATATGCCACAAGTAAAAGTCTAATTAATATACACGCACTGCGAAAAACTGCCTTATCAGATTCAATACAAGAAGTCAAAGTGTTGCAATTGAAAAATAATGATATTAACATACAACACTGAAAACAAAAATTGGTGTATAAACAATTTTCACTCCAAAATTGCTTAATTGCGTAAATTTCACTAATAGTTACAAAGTCTTGGCAAGTAACACTAAATTAAACATGAAATTCTGACGTAGAAAGACATACTAGAAAATTGTTTTTAAAAACAGTGGTCACAATTAAGTTTAGGGTCCAGTTCTCACAATTAACCAATAATTTATTTAGAAACAGTGTTTTGTTGTAAAACACTGCAGTAATCTGTTATATTTACAAGCTTCTTTTAGCTGTCATAAAATTAAAAGCCAAAAGTCTAGGGGAAAAATGTGATTTAATAAAATATTTAAATCAGCTGTTAAGTCAGTAAGAGTTTTCAGCTGAATAATAATACAATCATGCTATGCTCTTTACATATTTTTAAAAAATCAGCCTGTCAGTTCATTCATTTCCAATAGCTACTTTTACTATCACCACCTCAGAGCTATAATAAAATATTAAATTGTAGCTCAGTTTAATCAACAAGAGATAAATATACAAAATAAAGTTTAAATGCAAAGTTAAAAAAAAATTAAGAAATGTATCTCAATTATTTATGAAAATCTCTCTCAAAGGAAAAAAAAAGCACCAATTGTCTGAGTTTCTGAGCATGTGCTTAAGGTCATGGGTTTAATTGTCAGGGTTGTGTGAACTGATAAAGAAAGAAATATGTGGATAAAAGCATGCATAAATGTAATGTGTTAATCCACATAATTCTGGCTTGTTTGTAACAAATTGTCCTGGTCTCCTCAAGTAACAGCAGATTCTGTTTCTGCCCAGAATATCACGGTTAGACAGACACACACAGATGGAATAATCTGTACACACTCTTCTTATCACAAAAACAGTGCACAACGGCTGCACATCCTAAACAACACACACCCTGCACAGCTTTTTCAATTTCACTGTAGCATGAACGCACATGTACATGCAGCATTCAGACACAAAGACCCAAAACAAACAATCCTCCGCACAACAGCCAAATGCAAAGCTTTATCAGAGACGTTATGGATTACAGCTGCTAGTGCCATAGACTGTCTAACACCAAGAAATAAGTGCAAGCTCATTTGCCATCATCAAATTGTTTTATGCGTACATCCCCATAATGCTCTAGAACTGCATGTTTGCTGGTTTCACGATTTTCACACACAGTAAAAAGAAACCGGATTGACTGCACACTAATGTACATTGTTTCAAAAATGTCACAAAAAGGAAATAAAAGCACACAGCTCTTCCAGATGACACAGCTCAAATCAATACGCCTTCACACGCTTGGGTCATGAGGAAAAAGCAGCCTTCATTTTCCAAACGCATTCAATACAATTGTTTACCTCACGCTTATCAGAAGAGACGTTTTATCAGGAGTACAAAATGTTCTTACAATATCTACTCAAATGAATACAAGGCAGGAAATGTTCCTTGAGTTAGTGTTACAGCACAGATTTCACATACAGATTTAACACAAATATATAGTTTATAGTTATAGTAACTAGTGCATTTATTGTGCATGTCAACTGGCAGTTCAGTGAACAATCTGACATTGATATTTCTTTGATTTCAACCAGCTTATTTATTTATATGTTGCCCTATATATACTTATCTTACGCTCAACAGCACACATGACATTCTCACTGTGCCCCTGGTTAATGTTTATGTTTGTCTTTTTTGAGAACTGCATTTCCCAGAATGCACTCAGGTTTAGGGTCTACTAGCACAAGAGGTTCATGTTTTAGCTCATGCCCAAAAAAAATCAAGTCCACACAAGATTTCAGATAAAATTTAAATTTAAATGAAACATCAATTAAATTTACCTTAAAAATTATTTTGTAAATAACACTGCAAAACTCCATTTCAAACAATTTAGTAGGCTACATATTTAGCAGAAAAAAATCTTTCTCTCCGTTATCGAATTCCACAAATTTACCCAAATCAACATGCAACAACATAATTCAACAAAATTCTAGGCAATGATGCGTCCATTAAAACACTAATCACAATATGAATCCAGAAAGCAACATATATTTTACTTTAAAGTGGCTCAGCAATTGTAATTCAGTTAAACACATAATAAAAGATTATTAAAACTTAATTTCTTTCAATAAAAATAGCTTTAAAAAACAGACAGACAGACAGACAGATAGATAGATAGATAGATAGATAGATAGATAGATAGATAGATAGATAGATAGATAGATAGATACTTATGCACACTAGCTGTTATGTTATTGAATTTCAGATTTTAAAGGATTATGCAGACGTGTTTTGTAACAATGCAAATGTTCAGTCACATGAATCATTTGAACATCTCATTAACATCCAGCATACATAACACTGTTCGACAATATTATCAGCAGCAACAGATAATAAGAACACAATGTATCAGAAAGCAGCATAAATCGGCAGAACAGTGCAGTGAATTCGGAAGGAACCTCTTGTTCTCTCTGCTTTTGTTCTTATAATCTGCATATGCTGTTTTAAGGTGCCATAGAAAGCTTGGAAAAAGATGAAAGGAGATAAGTTCCGGTTTAGTACATATGTCCGTATTGATTTAGCTCTGAGTGTCCATGAGAAGAGGACGAACTGTTGTGTACAAGGGGCTGATCTACACCCATGTAAACACGAGAGCACATGATGTTCGGTACAACAGTCCACCACACCGAAATAGCTTGCCATTCTTCAAAAATCGGATTGTGAAAGCAGTTTGATCATCGTGTGCTACATGTGACAGATTTTCCGACATGTTGGCAGGTTTATCAGACATGTTCCTGTGAGCATGAGGCGAATGTTGTGCGTGTACAAGCCTACCCTTTCTTTTCTCTTCCTTATGAAATCTTAAGGTTCCTTTAAGACGTGTATCGTAAATCCCTCAGTGTTTACTACTAATACAGCGTTCGTGTGATTATATCAATGGAGGTGATCCAGAGTAAAGATGTGTTTGTGGCGTGAGTAGTGCAGCTCTTAAAGTGACAGGAGATGAAAACGCAAGCGTGTGTTTACTTCTGCTTTCCTCGAACACATCTGCAGATGTCAATGAGTTGCGACTGATAACGTGAAGAAAGAGTCAGAAGAACGAGTGAAACCAAGATGTAGCATGAACTTACTTGGTGAACGAACACGTCTTGTGGAGGGTCCACTGGCTTCCCCTCGCTGCTGGTCATCGATATAAATCCAAAGCCCATGCGGACATTGAACCACTTGCAGTAACCCGAGCCAGACAGAATCTGCGGCGGAGTCCTAGTGGTGTCCGACCCGCCACTGCCACCTCTGCGCGGCCCTCCTGTGCGGTCAAGGAAGAAAAGCCCATAGTGATGTACGCCCGTGTTCGTTAATGAGATCAAGCCTATACTTTGTTCTCGTTGTACAAATTGACCGTGGGTCTGCGTGGGCAGCGTTTCTGAGGGAAATCCCCAACTAACTTATAGGCTACTACACAACAACACGCTTTCTACGCACCAATGTTTCTCACTTGTCTACAACTAGGGCCGTAATCACAATAGACGCCCTCTCTCTTCTGTCAATCAATATATGACGTTTTCAGTGACAGACCCCCCCATTTCGTTACATCCTCTACAACCACCTTAAAGCCACCCTCTGGAAAATTGGAGAAAGTCAATGAAAAGTAGAGCTTTTGCATTGCGAATGCTCAGTGTGTCTGGTTAGTAGCTATAGCTACTGTGTAACTTCTTGTAGTCGTGAATCTAATGCATGTGAACCGCCTGGCGTGGGGCAGGTGTGCACACGTTACCCGCCCCCCCCTCACTACTACTGGCGCAAACGGCTCTTCATCACGCGTACAGACAACGTAAACAAAGCGCGGCGGTGCGCGTGGAACAATACGAGTTCCCATATGAACGTAAAAAGATATAATTAAAAATGCAAAAAGCATCGTAACCTTCGGCCATGTTTCCCCGCGGACCCTCCGTTCCAAAGTTCCAGCGAAATCGTTTCCTCCGTGAAATGGGGTGATGCGCGTCACCGTCGATCCGACATCCCGATTTCCAGCGGGCACAAATTTAGCGCGCATGATACGGCGTGCGTCTCCTTTTTGGATATTTTGTCATGTCTCTTTTAACATCTCATATCCTCTCTCTCTCTCTCTCTCTCCCCCCCTCTCTCTCTCCCGCTCTCCGTTTCTCATTCGCTCGCTCGCAGCGCTGCACACGTGACTCCTCCGTGAGCCCGGGAGAGGGAGCGGACTCGGAACCGGGCTGGACTTCAGCTCTACTGCTGCGTCATGTAAATGCATCTCCGTTTGAACAGGTTCAATTTTTTAACGCGTGTTAAGACGTCTAAAATATTTTTTTTGTGCATGTTCTGAAAGTCATTGGAGGGGCCATAAAAAGTCCAGTATTTTTGGGATTTGTTTTTTTCTCTCTTCCATTTAAGATAGTGTGATGCGTTATCTAACCACGCTGGTGAAAGGCATTAGATATATTTATAGTCTTATGAAAGTAATTAGGCTACTTGTAGGCTATAACCCTTCATTTTTAATGTTCTCGCTTGGTGTATAGCGAAATACAAAAAGTGTTCCAGAATTTATCTATTTAAAAAAGGATGTATTTTTCAAGAGGTTTACTATTTCATTAAACAGTAATCTAATAATCGTCGTATTGTATTAAGTTGTTGTAATTAAAGGTATAACTTTATGTAGCTTATTACCTAATCAGACGAAAACGTTTCGTCTACATGCATTAGGTGTCCTTTAAAATTCGCATAAAAAGATTTTATTTTTCTTCTGCTGCTGCTGATGTCTTTCTGCTTTGGTTTAAACGTTTCCAAAACATTCCTTATTATATTTGGGAGAAATTATGTATCGCTAATTGTCGTTGGAAGCGCATTGCAGTTTGCATTTGTTGTTTTGCTGCAGTAGCCTACAAACGTCAATGAGACTGAATCACAATAAGAACAGCTTTATTGAACAAGTGCTCTCTCACACACACACACACACACACACACACACACACACACACACACACACACACACACACACACACACACACACACATATATATTTATACACACATTGATTGTTTCTGGTTTACCTGAGCTTTGAGCACGTACAAATAGGCCTTTGTACATGTGGATAAATTACAACAATAAACGTCTAGACAGAACAAACATAAAGACATACAAAGGTATGTACATGTATTGCATCATTAGCCTATTTAGCCTACAAAAGCTGCATTATCTGTTTATTTATGAAAAAGGCATCATTGATCCAAAACAACGAGCATCACTGTATTTATTGCAGCTTATTAATTGTACAGCTAATTCAAACATATTGGTATGAATTCAAAATTAAACCCATCTATGTTCTAAAATTAAATATAGAAGGGGTAAAATATAATCTTATAGATTCTTTCTGTTGCTGTGCTTGAGTTCTTTTGAATTGTATCTGGGTGGTCAGTTCACACAAAAAAACGAGCCAAATGTGCACCAAACCAACAAGTTGAGATGCAAGAATTAATGGGAAATAAGTTCAAACTGAGAACTGAAATAATAGTCTCCTGTTATAAAAACTGAATGTTTTCGTTGTCATAATAAGATATTCGTTCAGCAAATGTTTCTGACAACCTCGTGATCAAACCTGATAGCTTGGCTGAGGATGTTTTTCTGTCTTTTGAGTCAGAGGAAAAACACGTTGAACGAGTGAATCAACATCTACCCCCACCGCTTCTGCGCCCCGCCTATTCTCCCCACCCCCCACCCATCTCTGCGACCACCCTCCGGAATTCACCCCTGCCCCCAATCCCCACACCCCCTGCAGTAGTGTGTGTGTGTGTGTGTGTGTGTGTGTGTGTGTAGGGTATGGATGGTGGTCGTGCCATTACGGTGCAGGTCACGGATCTGGTCACCGGTGTCAGATGTTATGGAGTTTCTCATTTCCTGCACGAGGGTTTCCCATCCACCATTCATAAAACGGCCCCGCGAGTGCCGGGAAACACGTCCCACGAGGTCACGGACACACCCTACATGTCCCCGTTTGATCCCGTTAAACCATCGAATAGGTTCTCGAGCACATAGCCTACAAATAAATAAAGATCTTAGCTACTTTGATGATCGTTTATTGGAAACGCGTGACTGTGAGAATAATTTAAAGCAACAGCACTGATCAGATATTGATCTGAGGTTTAAAAAAAAATACGCATTTGATTTTGGAGTTTAAATAAAACAGAAGCACCAGCGAGGCATAAATCAGCCACAGGTTTAGTTCTGGTGAATATTTAATGTAGGCTAACATATTATTGATTCTGACCTGTTGAGTTTAATGCTTGACAGAATAACATCAATTTAATTTTAAGCTCTCTTTAAATCAATGAAATGTATGTAATTCAAATGATATTTAAATGTGAAATAAAAAAGTAATACATACTAAAGCAAAAAATTGCTCAATTTAAATTTCAACTGTTCAGATATAACTCTTTATTGGCATTGGTGGTTCCATAAAGAATATTTAACATCCATGGAACCTTTACCTTTCCAAAAAAAGTTCTTTATAATAAACAAAGGTTCTTTAGATTATTCAAATTGTTTTCACAAGAAAAAAAAAAAGTTATTTTAAGAACTAATCACAGAAATGTTCTTTGTGGAACTCAAAATGCATGCATGTTGGCACTGTGAACCAAAACTGCTTTTGGAACCTTCATTTCTATAAGTGTAGATTGTTTAAATCCTAAATAGCATGATAGCCTATACTTTTTAGTTTAACTTTTGAAGAATATCTTCTTTTCTTTTTAGAACAAACCAACTTTTCTGATTATTCAAATCCAAACTCATAATCAACCACCAAAGAAATTAAATCAGTGACATGTGAAATTATTATCAAGACTATGCAAATGGTGCTATTGAAATGCAAAATGGTCTACCAATTGACATTTTTATTCAAATGCTCAACATTTAAAAGAAAACACATACTGAACAAAAGCACCCTGAAAACACTCATTGGGTCTTGAAAGTGGACGTTTATTTGGACTTCCCAACAGAATGTGAAAATACTTGTTTAATTTACTGTCATTAAAGTAATTCAATTGAAATATTTTTTGGTAACATTGCAGCAGACAAGATCCCAGTTTAACCCATGTACCCATCCAAGATCTGAGTTAACAACAGAAGCTTTCCATAGATGCTTTATGCTTAAAGCAAACACACTGACTGGAGGGTTTCTTGGACTGTTTGGATGTATTGAGCAGTTGTGATCCGCCATCCCTGCACCTCACCGTTCACCCACCCCCACCAGCCGAACCCCCGAGCAAACGCATACTTGTCAATATAGTTCACAAGAGTTTATTCGGCTCTTTTCTTTTGGTTGCATTCGTTCAATTCCTGCTCCATCTCTCCCAAATGATCTACCGAAGCCAACACAAACCCGACCGTTTTAGAAGCCAAGAAACCGATTCAAAACTAATCAGAGGTAAATATCCAGTACATGGGGAAGAGAACTGAAATGCTTCATTCTCAGTTTTACACGTGAAGGCTGCTGCTACATCATTGTTCTTACAGAGAGCAATACAATGTGCTTTCATTAGAAGGTAAGGACTTCTTCCGAACATACACGATATTAGAATTATATTAGTTCTAAAAACAGACATATGGTACATTTTAAAACCAGACACAAATGAGTTTTATGATGATAAGGGGTTGGTTAAAATAAGAGATCTTAAATTAATTACATTTTCTACAACACGCAGTTTCATGGTTAATTGTCACATTCCAATCTCGGTGTAAAATATTCGTCTTTATCGTGATTTTGGGGCATCTTGTCACACGCAAAAAGACTTGAGACAGGGAGATGAGCACTTTTTTGTGCGCCAATTTTTACATTTCAGACGTTGTTTTATAGGCCTATATTTTTCGTTTCCCTTAAATTGAAAAAACTTTTTAAAAACGTTATTGGACTTCAGATTATAGGCAGATTTGCCTAATTTCTGTTTAAAAACGATGTTTACATGCTTTTCTTGACAAAATTCTTAACAAACAAATTCAAATTTTGTCTGGACGATTTAAATAGCCTACATGAAAATGACTCGTTAAACAAAACTGGAAGCTTGACTTTATTAATTTATGTAAGTTTGTTAGGCTATTATTTTATCATGGTTAATCTTCTTTTTTATGTAGGTTGCATGTGTTATCTTTGCTCCAAAATAGCTAATAGTACTTAACATATAACACATTTAAAATGTATTCTATGCACTCTAAGCATTTTAACAGCTCGCATCAGCATTCCCTGTAAAGATAGTAACATCTAACGCGGGTTATTTATGTTGGCGGCTGATTCAGCCATTACGTCACAATTAGGCTAAATCATGACGTCGAACGGAAGTATGAACAGAGCATTCGGGAGAATTGTTTTCCTCGTCTGTCTTTAAGTCGCTCAATGCTTATAAAACTGCACGAACGACATTACGAAGTTTTTTCCCTTTCGTTTAACTAGTTTAATCATGTTTTGATCATAAAGGCTATGATTGTGACATAATAAAGGTCCACAGGCTCTCAGACCATTCAAACTGTTGATCTGCTCATATGTTCATGCGCTCATAAAGGATTTAGCTGTTATGTTCGTATGTGTAGGCTAGTCTCACTCTAAATCTCACTCACCTGAAATAGAGTACACGGCCATACACTCCGTGTCTGACCCTGTGGATGAGTCAAAATAGTGCAATGATTATTTTTGATTAATGTCTAAATTCTTCTTCTTCCGACCGAGATTGGTTTCTGTTTTGTTTGGGCTGCTGGTGGCTCGTTCGTTTATGCCGAATAGAGGAATTTCCCAGCATGAATATTTATTCGAGCCTGTGAAATTTAAGAGGAGTTTAAATCGCTTCTTTAATAGGCTACAACCCGCGAATAATGTGCAGGAAAACCTCCTTTAAAGCGCGCAAACACGGGCTTTAATTTGAGATACACGGAGTTGTCCAAATAGCTTACATTTTATGACAATATCCCTATTTAAGTATATTATTATTATTTACGCGTGTTTTTTATTGTGATGTTTTTAAGTTAAAGTCAACAGTGTAGGCTACGTAAAAATATGAAATTCTATGCAGGCATAGCCCTACCTGTGGAATATGATGTGAAGAGATCTTTACGTTTCAGATCCAGAATGGTGTGGATAATGAAACGAAACTTCTCAGAAAACTGCAGACAATATTTGGAAAGTTCATTAGCGTCAAAATATCCTGTCAAATTCGGCAAACACCTGTTGAAAAAAAAAAAACAGAGTCATCCCTGCTCTTTTGATATAGCATATAATCAGCAGAACGATTTTTGTAAATACATTTTTGAATAAAATGATGACATTAAAACTGTAATGTTTGTGTTTTATAAACAACATTGAATTGTTAGGTTTGTTTAAACTGGTAAAGTCAACTAACCAACCTGTATTCTGATTAAATAAAACTTAAACCACAAACCTCCATTAATTTTTCGCTTGTGCTTTTACAGTGAGGATATTGGCTAAAGACGATTCTAAACCACATGACTGAATGACGGGCTCTAATTGGCAGCCATTTTGTGTAATCACTTTTAAAGGCACACTGAAGTGCCTAGACACACTCAGAATTGTTCAATGTGTTGACATGTTGCACTGAAACAGGGAAATAGGGCGGGACACATCGATCAACTCCTCCCCTTTTTTAAAACAGCCAATAGCATTTAATTTACACCACAGCTCAGCCGGAGCCGTTGAGCTCGCTAAAGCCATAGTTTCCTCTAATCTCCTCCATATCCTTTAAAGTTTAGAATTCTGTGCAGAATTCAAATGGGTCCGATATGTTTTGTGATCTGTGCTGACTCCTGAACCGGAGCTACCAGACTTTATTAGCCCTGATAGAAAGCATATTTATACTGTCTGAATTGTTCCCTATCCCATAGTGCACTATGTGCCATTCACCATGCAGAAAATAGTAAATGTGTGAACCTTGAACAAGTGACTGATTTCAGCTGCAGCCTCACCTACACTATTTATATTGTAAGGGTCGGGGTAATTCAGATTCTAGAGAGCATTTGATTGGACAGAAAATCCGAGGAGAAGCTGAAGTGCAGAGTGATGTCATCAAAATCATTGATCCATATAGGCAAGCAGAAGTGCAGAGACTAATTTTTGAATGCTTATATCTTCTAAATGCGAATTTTGTCATTGTTTTGGAGCACACTAGCTTATAGATAACATCAAGGCTAAAAGGCAAAAAACTTTTTCAAATTTTGATTTCATCTGGACTTTAAATTCTAAGGAAACTAACAAAACAACTAAAGGAGATCACTGGACTTATCTTTTAAGTGGGGGAAAGAAATCTAAATTATAGCTTGTGCGTCTTACGAGGCCAAATAAAAACACACATCAAACTGCCTCAAGGTTACAGTAGGAAGAATGTAGTTCTAGCAGCGCCACCTAGCGGCCAATCAGCGTCATGACGTCAGTGTGGGAGACGTTCTCCAGTTTAGAAACCGGATGGATGAGGTTCAGCTACTGGTGATGCTGGCATAATTCAGATGTTTTCAAAATCAGATGTAGGCCTATATCCTCCTGAGATCAGGAACAGACTTCTGTCCTCTGAGATTATATTTGAGTGAATTTCTCTGACACCACACGTCACAGGTTTCACCATGGCAACAACTTCTCCTGGCTTGGTCTTTAAAATGACTGGCATTGATTTAGTGATCAAATGTAGCACTAAGGAAATGTGATAATATTTTTGTGGTTGTCATTTAAATCTGACTACTTTTCAAATTGTTTGCCATAAATCATCATCTCAGTTAAATGTTATGCTTTAATCAAAATATGACTTTCTGTTACCAAACAGGGCATTATTATACATGTCCACTGTAGTGGAAAAAAAAACATTTTTATCAGGCATTTTGGAAGACACAACAAATAAATAGGGAAAGAAATGTTATATCAATATTCCTATGAAATATTAGATACTATTATGAAAATGTTGCCAATTATTACTCTCATTACTACACTTGTTTTTTTTCAATCGGCTACATTAATTTGCAAATAAGATACATTGTTTTGAATAGGACTACACATTTATGGCCATTTTCCCCACATTTTGCATAAAGTAAAATGGTATATCAATTAATTCCTTTATATCTTTCATAATATAGTTGAAAATAATCTTTATACAAAGTTTGGTCTAAAAAAAACTAAACCTAAAAATGTATTGGTGAATGAAAATGTGGACCATAGCATGATATGAAAAAAAATGTATATATATATATATATATATATATATATATATATATATATATATATATATATAAACACATTTTTTAAATTTAGTTCTCATGAGGATATAATTTAGCAAACTGTAAAGTGTGAAACTGTTAAGTGGGCAGTTCAAAATAAAAGTTTGTATAAATGTGAAGTTGATGACAAATGAATAAAATTTGACACAATGTCTTGGTTTTGATTATTATTATTATTTTCTTCTGTTGAAATTGTCAATTACGGCCTTCCATGGGATTCTATAACACTCAAACAAACTCTACCGCAAATCCAAGATTCAGATAATGAGACATAAAATCTGGGAATACTTGTGTTTTGAATACAAGGACATCATGATCACAGTCACGTATTGATTTTACAGCCATGCAGTTTCATCATGTGCAGACATGCGCACTCGTCTCTTACCTTTCATCCGCCATTACCGGGGCGTCAGGAACACGGGTGTGTGTGGGTGTTTATTCCGCAGCTGTGTGTGTGTGTGTGTGTGTTGATGATGATGTCTGGGTGATGGGTGACGGTGGTGGAGATCTCCCGGTTCTGTTCAGCATCAGCTGTCCGCATCCTCCATAGACACCGCGCGACTGACGCTAGTACACATGCGCAGATTCTACATCAAACTTTACGGTTACTTCAAAAAACAAAAGCATGTTTGTATTGCTAGATTGACTAGTAGTGTTCTAGATCGATATTGGCTAATATATTTGTTGTAGCCTATCTGTGCTTGTGTTCACTCCAAAATTTAACACAGTTGTTTGTGATTTGTACTTTTTTATGTGACGTGTAATAAAAACCCAATGCAGTTTCTTCTTTTGAGTTCACGATAATCAATATTATCAGCAGTCATTATTGCGGGAAAATGGGGGAGGAAAATCGCTCCATCTACTGGTTATAATGAGTCCGTACAGCAATTTGAACAGTCTGTCAGAGTACAAATAGCCTACAGAAAAATCATAAGCTATGGTTTGCGTCGAAACTATGTTCAAATAAACGAGACAAGATTTATTCGTTTTTATGAAAACACCAACCAATATGAAGACTGCATAGAAAAAATAAAAAATAAAAAACATTTCTCTCACTTTTGCTGTCCTGGCAATCATTGTTTTGTTTAGTAGCTAATATTTTTTGCATGGACATTCATAGTTGTTTTTAAAAAGGTGATTATTTATAGTATATTTTTATAGACAGGCCTAGGTGTTTTATAGAGCTTAATTCTTGAGGCTATAGCTACCTAAAATGTTATTAAATTCATTCATTTTATTGCTTAAGTAGCCTATACATATTAGTTATTATATAATAGCATACCTATATTAAGTTAATTAGGCCTATTATCCTTATTACGTCATTGCATACAATAGGCTAATATTAAAAAGGTCACTATGAGTTTCAATAGCCTAACAGTGATAGCTACAATATGTAGCTAAATCGTTGCATTTCTTTTCTTTATTTTTAGTCTTTAACAACACTATACTACACTGTTTTGACTAATTTTAGGGGAATACCACAACAAAATACTCCATAAGAAAAAGGTTTTAAGTCTTTTATAAACAGTTTCTTGTTTTCTCTACTGTTTTGTTTGTTTGACTGCTGTAGGCTACTGTGATTTTTCAGTATTTTTCATAAATGTCAGGTTGGGGAAAGTTGTCACATTTGTATTAGGGAGGTCGTCACGTGTTTCTGTTGTAATTTTATAAAAAAAAAAGAAATTTCAATATCCGCTGGCAAAATGTTACCTTTTGCCTTTCTGTTTGAATTCTTTTCTCCGTCATAACAGTTTCACCGTTTGAATTTTGCTGCAAAAGTTCCAATTATGACGTGTAGGAGGAACTTGCTACAACAGATCAACGAACGTTTTTTTTTTTTAAAGACGACAACAACAACAACAAAAAAACTTCTCGCTTAGGCTATATTTGTGACTGGCAATTTTGGCTAATGCTTTGTTTAGTAAATTATTAAGTCACTAATTTAATTAAAAAGTACAACGATTGTTTAAGCTTTATTGCATTTGATTTTGGGGGGGGGGGATTTGTACCACATCGAATATCTTTTTATAACCTATCTTATATCATCATATATTCTGTATTGCCTATTTTTAGAAGGTCATTTATCAATGTTATTTCTATTCCAAACAATAAAGGGAATTGGTTTCATCAAATGTTTCATTCTTCAGTCCTGTCTCTTCCTCTAAAAGCTTTTATGAAATTATGCAGTATCGACTATTTCACCTGATATATAGATCCATGCTGTTATTCAATTATTAATGAAAATGAATTTAGTTGATGCTGAAGGCTGATGTCAGCTGTATTCACTTCAAGCATATGCATAAAAACACGTTATGCTTTCAGATCTGCAGTCAGTTCTCATCTTCACGTCTGGATATCTGGACAAACATGATTTTATTTTCTGTGTTGTCATCATGTGGTCTAAAAACTACCGCAAATAAACATGGTTAATTGATATCGTTTAGCGGGCAATTAGCTATTCATATATTCTTTGCTTTTGAATGCATTATCAAATAGGCTACCTAACAATGTATAATCTTTAAACATGATTTTAATATATCTGTCACAATGAGATTCATTCATGCGCTAGATGAGATACAATAATATTCAAATTCACTTTGGCAGCGTAACTACAGCATTAAACGAGCGATACCGTTGAATGTGCTATACAAATGAACGAGAACGTATATATTTCCAACGTTCTATTTTTAATCATATATAGGCATATATAATTTCCGAGAAAATAAAAATATTGTAGCTGAGTATAACTGAAGAAAAAACTTCCATTAAGCTACCTGTGTGTCATCTTAATTCATAACTTTTATGAACTAAACAGTTATTTAGAAATAGGCTAGGCCTACTTTAATTAACATGAACGAATGAACAATAGCCTACTTCTACAGCATTTATTAATCTTAGTTGATGTTAAATTCAACATTTGGCCTATAACATTATTAAAATCAAAAGTTGTATTTGTTAACATTAATGCACTGAACTAACATGAATATACAATGAACAGTTGTATTTTTATTAACTAAAATTAACAAAGATTGTAAAAAAAATAAAATATATATATATATATATATTGCTCGTTGTTAGTTCGTTAATGGCCCATTAACTACTGTTAACAATTGAGACCTTATTGTAGTGTAACCAAATGGTAACCAGTATGGCTAATAGTCGATCGTATGACAATTCTACGCATTTTTAATTTAAAAAGATGTCACTGTCTGGTGGTTTATAAACGGACCATAGATCTTGTTTTTACTATAAAACACTGTTAAAACATTAGACACGTTTGGTGACGTGCAAATGGATATATAAACGGCATTATAGAAGTATTACAGAATTTATAGAAGCTTTAAGAAATATACAAAGTCTTAAGACTACAGACTACATTTTTTTTTAATTTCCCACCCCCCAAAATATATTTTTGAGCAGATGTGTAATCATACCACCAGCCACCAGGAGGAGACGGAAATACACTGCAAATGAAAGATTTTGACAGTAATCTGATTTTAGAATTTCTGATTAATAGTTGAACAGCAGCACATTTTTGAACAAGTGCTCTTTATCATATTACTACAACATTATTTCCTTCTGAAAAGTTTTTTTATTCCAAAAACTTGAGCACCATCAGAATTTAAAGGGTTAGTTCACCCAAAAATGATCTCATAATTTACTCACCTTCAAGCCATCCTAGGTGTATGACTTTCTGCTTTCAGCCGAACACAATCGGAGTTACATTAAAAATATCCTGGCTCTTCCCAGCTTTATAATGACATTGAATACTTTTTGAAGCCCAAAAAAGCTCATCCATCCATCATAAAAGTAATCCATACGACTCCAGTGGGTTAATAAAAGCCTTCTGAAGTGAAGCGATGCATTTTTATAGGAAAAATATCCATATTTAAAGCTTCATAAACTATACTCACTGGCTTCCGGCAACAGCCGTTAGGCACGTTCACGAGAGAGTTGAGGGTGACCTCTGACCCAATGTACGATGCTTCAAGAACCAATGTTTTGAAATATGTTTTAAACTTCACAAACCATATTGATCAGTGGTCTTTCAGGTGCTTATGCATCTCACAGTAACTAAAACACACACACTCGCCATTACAAACCCTCCATGCTTGAATAAATGGGACCAACATGTAACTTAAACAAGCTTGTTTTTAATGGATCTGCAAAATCGTTTGAATTTCCAAAGAGAACGCTCCCCTCCCTGACACGTATCTGGACTAGAAGAGATACTTCCTGTTAATTACAAACATGGCAAAACTTACAAAAGACCCCCAAAAAACCCAAAGAAACCAGCATGCAGGAGAGAATGAGTAACTGAGTGAGGGGGGGAAAAACAACAAAACAAAACAAAAATACAATCTGGAGATTCATAAAGTCATTCAGAAAAATAAAGAGCAAACTAAATTTAAAAACAAAAAAATATATATAATGCCATTCTCTTCTGAGCAAAATGGTTGAATCCAGATGGTTTCACTCGGGCGCGTGTTGTGTGGGGTTGAGTTAGCAGGTCAAGCAGAGAGGAGAGGACCAGTGTGTGTGTGTGTGTGTGTGTGTGTGTGTGTTACAGAAAAATGGTGTTTAAATGTGTTTGGGGGGGGGTTTGGGAAATGAGCTCTAAGGCTCTACATTAAGGCACCGGACGAAATAAATCAAATCAAAAAACAAACAAACAAAAAAAACATCTAGAGAAGATCTCTCACACTAACACACAACACTAACCCCAAAACACTGGACAAAAGTCTTCATCTAGGATGTCATACTGAACACTACGCAGCTCCTCCGTGCCGACGGACAGCGTCTCCAGGTCCACTGACGCTCTTTATGTAGTGGTGAATGCGAGTTTGTTTTTCGTTTAAATTCATTTCATTCTTTATTTCTTTAATCTTTAAAATAAGTACGAAGAAACATGAAATGACTCTTTACTTTTTTCAGAAATAAAATGTCAGCAAGCAGTCATGTGTGTGTGAGAAACGTTAGAGATGTGTTTTACAGAGAATCCCATAAGAAGGACAGAACGGAAGAGTGTTAGACAGAAATGAGGGATAAGTGACAGAGAGAGAGAGAGAGAGAGAGAGAGAGAGATGGATATAGAAGAACAGATTGTGTGTGTTTGTGTAAAGTGTGCGAGTAACTGTGTCTGTTCAACTGCAGCACTTGGTCTTCCATCCTGTGACTCCGCCTCCAGTGCTGATGTCCACGTTTTCACTGTTGGGCTCTTTTACGGGCGTCTGCAAAAAAAAAAACACGAAACAGATTTAAAAAAAGATTTTGCTCATGTAAACATCACACTTTGAGCTTTGGTGCCAACTCAAGTTTGTTTTGATCATTTTGGCTTTGTTTGGTTGGTTTCCAGCACCAAACTCACACCACTGGTAGAGTCAGTGTTGCAGTCCGGCTGATCAGGATGTTCAAACAAACAGAGGCATGTTTTGATGGTGCCACAATGTTTATACTTTTCATTGGAATCAACCTATTAATGGTATACAGTTGTAATCAAAATTATTCAACCCCCATTGCAAATCAGGTTTATTGGCTAAATTTACAGACTTTCAGCTGTTCGCACTGAACAAATCAAACAAAAGTCATTGAAATAGCTCAACACAACAAATGTTTCAAGTCGTTTCCCCAAATTCAACTGAAAATGCAACTTTTAATGACTTCTGCGGTCTCAAAATTATTCAACCTCCTGAATAGAATCTCTCACAACAGCACAAATCTGGAAAACAGGTGTTGTCTCAAGCACACCTGATGCAACTAATCAAGGGCTTCATTAGTTGCATCAGGTGTGCTTGAGCAAGAACACATGAAATATCAGAACGGGCTAGGTTTGTTGAGTGTCACGTTTGACAGCATGTTAGTAAAATGGCCAAGTCAAAAGAAAGATCCAAAAAAGTTAAAGTGCAGTAGGTGATCTGGGAAATGCTAACGTTAACCTGACAACATTGAAAGCATACAATCCCCCCTCCTCCAAAAAACGCCTCAAAGCACATAACATTACAAAATGATGAACATAAACAACTTAGAGAGCTTGTATTTATTGCTGTGTTGATAATGTTGACAGGGAAACGCACAATTCCACTAACTAAGAGCTGGCTGTCGTCAAAGACATACACAAATTCATCAGTGTCTCAAATCAACAGAAACAAAACTGGGGAGGGCATCTTTAGTGATTCAATTTGGATTCAGGGAATCACAATGCAATTTACTCAGTGAGGTGATGTGGCTCATCTTGTTGAATTATGATTCTGAACATACAGACTCATTTCTGCTCTAAAATAAATAGTATCTAGAAGAGTAAACACCAGCTGAATACACGAGAGAGGTCAGCTGCTGTAACTGTGAATTTATGAGTCAAATGAAACAACATCGATGCTCTTTAGCATTGCAATGTTTTTGCTTAAAGGGATAGTTCACCCAAAACTGAAATTATACCATCATTTACTCAATCTCAACCCATCCTAGGTATATAGGACTTTCTTATTTCAGCCGAACACAGTCGGAGCTATATTAAAAAATATCCTGGCTCTTCCCAGCTTTATAATGGGAGGGAATGGTAAATGAGATTTTGAAGCCGAAAAAAGCTCATCCATCCGTCATAAAAAATAATCCATACGACTCCAGTGGGTTAATAAAGGGCTTCTAAAAGTGAAGCAATGCATTTTTGTAAGAAAAATATCCATATTTATAACATTATAAACTATAATTATTGGCTTCCGGTAACGGCCGTTCACGAGTCGAGTTCCGGCTGAAGAGTGACCTCTGACCCGACGTAGTGATGAACGCAGAAGCACAGAGGAGAGAGCAAAACAAAACACAGCTCACGAATTAGAAGTCTAAAACGAGAATTATCAGAGGAGCTTGAAACACGAGAGGTGTTTACTCTCACCTAAGATTACGCCACGCCAAAGTCCTACGTCATGCGTCGGGTCAGAGGTCACTGGAACTAGACTCGCGTACAACCGTTACTGGAAGCCAGTGATGAATTGTTTATGAAGTTTTAAATATGGATATTTTTCTTAGAAAAACACTTCGCTTCGCTTCAGAAGGCCTTTATTAACCCACTGGAGCCGTATGGATTACTTATGATGGATGGATGCCCTTTTGTAGGGCTTCAAAAACATTCACTCCCATAATAAAGCTGGGAATAGCCACAATTACATTAATATAACTCAGATTGTGTCATATACACTTAGAATAACTTGAGAGTTCATTTTTGGGGTGAACTAACCCTTTAAATGCATTAAGCTCCATCATACTGATGGTGATATCAGTCAGCGATTCCAGAACTCACCTTTCTGAGAATGTCTTCTGCTAACGTGAGGAACGCCTTCTCGATGTTGATGTTGGCTTTTGCACTTGTCTCGAAGAAGCGTATTCCGTGTTCTCTGGCGATCTAAGGATCAGCACAAGAACAGTTAAAAGTGGTCGACTGATATATTGCCAAGGCTTATATTTGCCATTTTTTTAAATCAATTTGCATCGGCTGACAAAGTTTTTCTGTTTGGCTAATGAATGGGACTTTTATTTTGACAGTGTATGGGACTTTTATTTTGGAAGCACGGAGAACGCCAGCGCCTGAGCTGCCAATTTAATTTACGCTCTAATTAATTACAGGATCAAGAAGTTGCAGATTTATTTTTTAACAAGTGCAAATAATTTTTTATTTTCGTATTCATTTCTAATATTATGTAACAATTAATATCAATTTAATTTCAGTAATTGTTATGCATGTGTTAATCAGACAATTGACCATCCTGACCCATCCATAGTCTCTCACCTGTTCCCCCTTGGCTTTTGGTACGATACGTTTGTCCTCCATGTCACACTTGTTGCCTAGCAGCATCCTCTCCACATCCTCGTTAGCATGCTACAACAAACATACACACATTTGAGACGATGCATTCTTATACTATCCTTACAAATAGTTACATTTAGACTGACAGTCCAAATTAAAGTGGCTTCAGAAGTCTTACTGAGGTACTTAGTTTTGTAACAGTGGTGCGAGTGACTTATTGATCAGAATCAGAATCAGAAAGAGCTTGCACACACAAGGAATTTGTTTTGGTGCTGAGGCTTCCAGTGGACATATACAAATACAACAAGAAACATGAAACATAATACTACAAATTATAAGAATAAAGAATAAAAATATAAATATATGAGACTAAACACACGACAAACGAACAAAAACAACACAATAGCTGGAGAGCTCCACACCGAGGCAGCCATCTGCGGCGCCATCTTGGATCAGTCTTGGATCTCATCTTGGATTGATATGAACAACACGCCACCAAACACAACCACATCCCTAAAGGAGTCTCTTTATATGAATTCTCTTAAAATTGCTGATTGTTGGGAAATTCTGCATGAATCATCACACTGAAATTCAAAAAGTCAGCAGTTTCACTACACGGCTACATCTCTTTAAGTTGGTGTTTTTACAGGACTGGAACTTCAAAAGTCCTACACCAGCGGTTCTCAACTCAAAACTGGGTCGCAGGTCTGTTCTATTTATAATCATAATAAATAGCAACTAACCATATGATCATGCATAGTCAGACTAGTAAAATAAAATGACTTATTAACTTTTAAAAGCTAGAAGAACGCACTTGGTCAAAAGATGTGTTTCCAACCAAATTTGGGCATAAATCCATGTCTCAAAAAATCAAAAACAAAACTATTCAAGGTAAAAGAAAACTCCATTCAGTGTGAGATCACTCAACCAGAATGTGTTCGGTGCAGTCAATTATTGGCCAACATTTTCCTATTAAGGCCATGTCATGTTAATAACTTAATAACCCTGGCTAAATGATATGTTAACTAAAATTAAAATACTCAAATATCAAAATAAAATCTAAAAATATTACCAAAAACTCTAATATATATATGGTAATATATCAATGATACTAAAATAACACTGCATTAAGCTTTTGAAGTTCCCATTGCTAATACGGTTTCTTCATTATAAGCACACTTTTGTTGACTATTTTATGTCAAACTTAAAATCTGGGTCTCAAGTAAATTTCTCAATGCAACATCGCAACATTTTCCATTCAAACACACAATCCTATTGAAACATCACTTCCTGAATGACTGTCTTTTCTGATGTTGTCAGAGGGTTGCAGTAATGTTGTGTGGAGACTGACCTCGTCAATGTTTCTGAGCCATTTGCTGATGTTTTCGAAGCTCTTGGCGTTGGTGATGTCATATACAAGCATGATTCCCATGGCCCCTCTGTAGTAAGAGGTAGTGATGGTGTGAAACCGTTCCTGTCCTGCTGTATCCCTGCACAAACACAATCAAACACGTCGTCAGTCCAGCCCAGGCATCCAAAGGATCATAAAACACACAATTCTGTTGCCGTCCGATATACTGCTTGTCAAACGCTCGTCTAATGTTCTTGTCTTTCAAGGCTATTTCACAGAATTTATTCAAAATGGAAAACACAGTGCTGGGATTGGGCATAGGAACAGACTAGGGATGCTAACGATTAATCGATGATCAAGTAATTGTTGAGAATTTAAGTGTATCGATTTGTTTGTGTGGCTCAGGGACAAAACATTTAGCAACAATGGAATTATTTAGGTGCTTTTACCTTTTATATCTGCAGTAAACTGCGTCATGGTGACGCCTACATCGCTGCACTACCTAGCCATTTTACCAGGAAGCCCAACATTTTTTTTTTCTTTTACTGTTGTCATAAAGGAATGGTAACACATTCCAGGTCGCAAGCCACCGAAATGAATAATGTATCGTAAATTAATAAATTTCTTCATTAAAATACAGGGTGTCAGTACAAGTCAGTACACCCCTATGTTAAATTCCCATAGAGGCTGGCAGATTTCGATTTTTAAAGGCCTGTTATTGCATCCTGATAAAGTTCCCTTGGCCTTTGGAATTAAAACAGCCCCACATCATCACACACCCTTCACCATACCTAGAGATTGTTATGGTTTTATTTCAGTTAGCCTAATAGCTGGTTTGATTTGCATTGAGAGATGATCTTATGGAAAGTACCCCATGCCAATCTCTAGGTATGGTGAAGGGAATGTGATGATGTGGGGCTTTTTTAATTCCATGTGGGGCTGTTTTAACACATTAAACTATAATGTGTGTTATGAATATGAAACCATGCAAACAACACACACTAAGAACTTACCATATCTGTAGCTTTATCTTCTTTCCTTGCAATTCAACTGTTTTGATCTTAAAATCGATTCCTAAAGAGACAGAACAGAAAGAGGAATTTAAGAAAGACACCACAGAAAATGCATTCACAACCCATTTTATTTCTGTAACCTTGAGTAAAACAAGATATAATATGACAGGACTGATTTTTATTCATTGGAAATTGATTGGATCCACCTAGGCTTTTCATATTAGAATACAGTCAGATCTGAATGTGAGTTTGCAGGGGATTGTGGGGGATTTGCTCTCCTCCTGAACCACCACCAGCATGTTCTAGGAGGCATTTTGACCAGAATGTTGAGGCTGAAGTTCAAGAGCTTCTTCACATATCCCAATGGTGGCGCTACTTTTTCCAAGTAGAAAGTTATTTGCTATAATCACTGCAAACTTTAGCACATTAACTGGTTTAGTAAAAATACTCCAAATAACAGTTAGAAAGTTTGCCTTATCTATAACAATGACTACATTAAAGCTGTTGATGTAATGTTTTTGACTGTACTAAAGCACAAAAATACCATAGCATGTTTCCTAAATCTCTTCAAACATACTAAGTTCACATACTTGTTCTCAACTTTGAAATGTGTGTTCCGTGTCGGTATGTTTGTTTTTGTTTTGATCTACATGATCCCGCCCGCTGCCAATTTAATTTACCCAATAGTATTTCGACACTGCGGGGTGCCAGTTGACGGAAAACACAGCCAGGAGTGCTTTTTAAAGTTTTTTGCATTTTTGTGCAAATTTTAAGTGCAAATTTCATACTTTTTTAATTTTCTCTATAAGGAGGTTTCCCTAGGTTTTTGCACATTCCTTTTTTTTTTAATAAAAGTACATTTTATCTGCATCTCGATTCAAACTCAATGCTTAACTGTCAAATTTCCAACAAACACACAAGTAATATTATAAGTAACTGTACTTATTATTGCAAAACAATAGTAATTTTGTGTTTAAAAATCCCACTAGCGCTACCAAAACAGGTGCTTGCGCCACCATCTGAAGAACTTAGTGGCACCGGTTTTACTACTCTCAAATGTTAGTCTGGAGCCCTTATAATAAACAAATACACATCGATTATGTAATCCTTATAAAACGTGCATTTCTCTCGCGTTCACTATAATGAGGAGATGGCAGGTCAGCATAGTCAACTTCATCTTTTCAGCCGATACAGACTCAGAAAACAGTGATTTATTAATAAATAAATAAAATGTCTCCTTGCGATTTTTTTCAAACACATTCATAATCATTACTTTTGCCGGTGCTTTGCGGCAAGCTTTATTATGAGTGCGCTCGAGTGCGGAATTGGCTATATATTAGGCTTATAGGGCTCTTTATGGTTTAGTATTCCCCCAGGTTTATATTTAAGTAATTAAATTAATATAAATGTTGAATTAGTCGACTAATATGGCTTAAATAAGCGACTAATATTTGACTCGATAATCTAGTCAGGGGGCAGCCCTAATGCATAGATGATGTTTTGTCCTAAATGGCTCCAATACTGAATTTTCGTCATTTGGTGTAAAAGTGTGGGATGTGTAGGCAATGGCATACATTCATTTGTTGTAAAATCATCAAAAATCAAGACTTGTGAAATTTTGCCTCTAAGGGCTTTAGCGTGGGAGAAGCTTTTTCAAATGAGAAACAAGAGCACTCAGTGTGACAGAAAAGCATCAAGAACACGCTACACTATCTATAGCAATATCGATTGGGCATTTCTACCATGTTCCTAAATTTAAAAGTAAAGATATATACCATGAGGTTTAAGCAGCTCAAAGTAGCATCGCAGTGTTTGTTCATGTCGATGATTTAGAGTAGAGAGATCTCTACCGTTCAGAGAGAACACTAGGAGCGTGTGTTGTTGAGACTAGCACGGACTAACACGGGCAGGCAGACAGACAGAATGGAAAGGTTCATCTGTGAAACTGCTGAGAGAGTTTAATGGCCCAGTTGCACAGTAAAAGCATTCAGACAAAATTCACACTGGAAATTGACCTGAACAGATTGCTGGTAGCTACTTTTGTTTGTCCTTGCCACACACACAAAAACTGATGTTTGCAGAGAAACTTGGATTAGTAAGCAACTTGGATTAGTAAGCAACTCCCACAATACCCTGGGCAACCATAAGCAATGTGCAAAAAAAGCTTAGCAACCACATAGCAACGACCTAAAATCACCTAAAACAATTAGTGTGTGAGTGGAACAATTAGTACCAATGCCTTAGTAATGTCATAGTAACAATCTAAATCACTCAAAACACTTTAGCAACCGCATAGTAACAACCCTCCTCAGCAACTGCATAGCAACAACCTAATCCACTCAAAACACTTTAGAAATGGCATACTAATTAACTAATCCAATTAAAAAACCATAGCATCTACATAGTAAAATCCTAAATTAGGGGACGCACCGGTTGCCGTTTTTTCTTTTTCTTTGTTTGAGCAAATTTATTTGTTGTTCATTTGCTCTATTACAGGCCAAACTGGCATTAAAAAAATACTGGTAACCATTGGAAATTATCGGCCGAAACAGCCATTTTCGGTTCTGGGCTGAAATGGTTTTGGAGGTTTTTATCTGTGATCGAAACAGACATTTAATTAGCGTTTCTCCGATAGCATGTTTTGACTGTGTTCAGCATCTATTTCGTGCACACTGTGAATAATCTACAACAGTTAAACGTGTCCGCTGAGTAGACACTAACTCTGAATAGACAATATTTACTTCCCGATTTTAATCAGGAATATGGTTTCTTAAATCTAAAGTCTTTTAGTCGGTGCCGTTTTCTTTTGATGCGTAGCGTGAACAAAACGTAACTAAATATTTGTAGCACGCCTGCCATCCAATAATCGCAAAAAGCTTTTTGCTTTGTTACTGTTAACCCTTTCACACGTAAGTTTAAAATATTCTAACTGACCCCCCAGCGTGAGTTTTTCAAGGCGAACGTTATTTAGAACTTGTCACTTTAATGTTTCCATGGTGACGCGTCATTGCTTGTCACGTGACACAGCGCAACCACAACACACCGCTGAATGAATGATGATCTGCTTTTATGTAATTTTTCCTTTTTTATTAAAAATCTACACAAATTTATTAGCTATAGCATGAAACACACATATTCCGATTGTCATATATGTGCAAGTGGATGTGTTTTGTTGTTTAAACACCTTTATTACGATCGCGTTAGTTGAGCTGTATGCCTGATGGGCGGCGCCATGTTAGTTTGTTTCACAGTTCAGAGAAACGGATCTGTTGGATTTACAACACGTCAATTCCTCCAATTCTCACGAAATACATGAAAGTAAGTGGCCGGTGAACTGGGAGATGAATAGGGAAAAATGTAAAGCTACTTACACAATGTGTATCTGATATGAACAAAAGTGTCGTCTTATAATGGAAAGGATTATTATTGCCGCTTCCATAGACATCAGTGTGTATTTTAAAAACTCAAAATCATTGTTTTGCTAGCACTTATGTGTATTTAAATGTCTGAAACCTAAAATAAACATTATGTGGTTGAAAACACTCAATAGTTCTGATATATGACAGCACTGAGTGCGTGCGTCTCTGGGTCAGCGCCAGCCAACGCGCGAAAGCACGTTTGAATTTAGCAGTTGATCACGTGATGCACTGACCGTTCTAATGGTGTGATCGTACGTGCGAAAGGGTTAATATGAAGCAAAGTCTCAACTTTAAAAAATCTTTCAATTTTATTGTGAATTTCAAACAATAAATATTAAAGAGATTCATTGATATGGCAGATAGCTGTAGCGGCTCAGTTCAAGCGCATGTGAAGTTGAACCGATCATCTCATCTCCTCTTGACTACTAGTTACAGCATGAAATAAACATGGATGAACACCGGAAGGCATTTCGAAATGAAACCTGTCTCATGTAATCAAATCACTCAATCAGGGTTTTAAACAAGGAAGGAAATCAATAAAAAAAGCTTGTAGGTTATACTTAAAGATGAACTGAACTGAAATTTGAAAAAATGTGTTATAACAGATGTATTTTATTTATTCTCATTGGTACAATTATTAAAATGGCAGAATTTGTTAAAAGGGATAAAATGGTACGTTGAAAATTTTGTTATTGTTACACGGGCGCCGCCATGTTGGATTTCAACATTCGACTACGTCACTGGCATGGTAGGCGCTATAATTCTCTGTAGAATTATACATGGTAGGCGTGGTAGATTCTCTGTCTCTCGAATTTCGGAGCGGGATTGCGGGTATTGCGCATCATTTTAATCATTCCCGCAGGTTTATAATACGTTTGAAAATGCGGAAATTCCCGCAAACATTCATTCAATCTAGCATGTAGGCCTATGAGTAAATTTAACCTAACAGATTATAAGATCAAATCAGTCATTTTAAAACTTTCTGCGAGACGCAATTCCACAAACAGCGTGAGTGATTCTCTCAATGCCGCGTCTTCTCTGTCTCTTAAAATAGGTTACACAAGGCGAGCCAATCGCGCTGCAGCTGCAGGCGGCGACTCTAGACTCTCGCGTTTCAGGAGTCGGGACATTTTATGGAAATGTCACTTGCACAATCGGGCCATTGCATCGTCACTATTGTTTATAATTCGTGCGTCTTTTTAAGCATTTTTTAAACATTATTTATGTTTAAAAAATAAATAAAAATACCTATTTAAACATTCAAGCGATTTTAACCCGCATAACAAACAGCTCGTGAGTAACAAAACTGAGTTATTTTTCTTGAATTATAGCGCTTTAACGGTCAAAAGCACACAACATTGTCTAAATTCCAGTCTTGGGGAGTATCCTCTCAAACACAATAGGTTATGTCTTAAAAAAATAGTACAAAAAGAATATGCATGTGACACTATAATGAAAACAGTATGGGCCGTTCACGTTACGTGTTTTGCGCGTTCATCCTTTGCTGAAACGTCTTCGTCTTCATGGAGAACGTGGCTCATGATTGCTTAGCAACAGGGACCCCTTTTTAAAAGAGGAGAAAGTGGCACGGACTGCGCTTTACACGCAACATGTGAACGTGGATCCGTGCACTAGCTCTTAAAGTGAGAGTAGCCTAAAATGTGTCTGTCATTATTGTATATAAAACAACAAAAGATAGCATTACTTGTAAGGAATCAGGATTAATAGCCTATGTATTCAAATTATACAGGACTAAAAGACTATTCTGTGTTATTTTACATTTGATTACTTTTTTCCGTTTCTAACATTTCTGAATACTAGTGTTAGACCTAAACTTTTCTCTTTATTTCATGTATTTATTTGTGCTACTTTGTTCAATTTAATTCAAAGATTGAAATCAAGCTTCCTTTTGTTGTGTAAACTAAAAAAAATGACCCCATTGTAAAAACACAAATACAATGAGTGAGCAAACATTTAGCAAAACGATTTTTTACAAAAAGGTCTTAAAAAAAACTCCCCCCTCAAATTAAAAAATCCCCCCCATAAGAATGACCTAAAGGGGGATTTCCCCCCTATTTTCCAAAACGAAATTCAGGCCCTGGTGTGTTTGGAGCAAAAACCGCCGGGTTCTCGACCAGGGCATCTCTAACCCAAGTCACTCAAAATACCACAGCAATGGCATACAACAATCGAGTCCTCTCAAAACACATTAGAAATGGCACAGTAACAACCTCCTAAATCACTTAAATACATTATAGCATCCAAACGATCACTCAAATGATGACAAAACAACCTAACACCGAGCAGCAACTGCATTGTAAAGCCACAAACCATATTGTTACCAAATAGTCTAAACAGGATTTGGAGTGTTTTAATCTTCTAACAAGGAGTGTGAGGGTACACAATAATTATGGTTCGGGATATACTTGGTTTTTGGAACAGCAGGCTATTTGTAAATAATAACATCTTTCTAACATTTACACAAGCATAAACCCGTAAGATGCAAGTTATGCGTTAAGGAAAACATGTCTCAAATGCATCAAGCACCATTCATATCTGATATGAGGGCATGCCGTTTCATATGCTTATATGAGTAACTTTGAAGCGCTTAATATAAAGTATGTGTCATGTTTAGAACAACTTGTATCATGTAGGCTATTTTTCCCACAGCTGCACAATTGGTTTCCTCCGTATTCTTCAAATATGTTTGCAACATCAAAGTATATTGATATCTCCACGCATAGTGTTTAAAATAACTGCATTCATTCAGTATACAGGCATGCCGAAACATAAGACCGCAACAAAAACTCAGTACGAATATGTGTACCGTTACACCCCAAGTTCTAACATGCAGAAAGTCTGACCAGCATATTTAGCAGTAATGCTTAACAGAACTCACACCACACACACACACACACAATGGGTGGGAGCTGCTTTATGAAATGATACACAAATGAGCAGCCAAAGACTGAGTCACTCTCATACAATAAACACAAACCACCACAGAGAACAGAGTTAGAAAGAGATTAAAAAGTGAGAAGTCAGCTGATGAACATTAGAATATAAAAACAGGACACACACTCATAGTTTAACCTCTGGAAACATGCCAAGGTAACACTCACTCAAAAACAGCAGTCTAGCATTTCGAGCTTTAAGAGCAGAAAGTTTGAACCACGCTAACGCTACATATGGCCTTAAAGGAACCATTCACAAAATGTAACAATTCTGCCATCCTTTACTTCACCTCCACATCTTTAAAAACCTGCATGTTTTTCTTCTGTGGAACTCAAGATAAGATGTTTCGGTGATGCTATTCTATTACATACAATGAAAGTGAATGAGGACTGGGAGCTTTAAAAATGACAAAAAAGTACTGTAAACGTAGTTGACAAAAAAAACACTATATTATTCTGCCCTACATCAACTAAGGAAAAGAAATACACAGGTTTAAAGTAGCGTAAGGGTGAGTAAACGGTTTGAGAAGTCTGGTTTATACTGGCTAATACAGCACAAAATGTGAGGCTGGTTGCAAACTTGGGTTATATGAGTTCTGAACACAAAGGACATGAAAGGGTTCCTGACAGGCAGCCAATCAGCCCCCTTCCCATGAGCCTCTGCAGCTGTGGGGCCCCTCAGGGGTCAAGACTGAAGCTCCGCCCAACTGAGCCAAGATCCTGTCAATCAAAGAAAAATAATGCACTACTGCCAGTCAGAAAGGGGAAAAGTGAGAAAAAGCTCACTTTATGCATTTAGAAGTTTATACGATAATAAATCATGAGTTTAATAGTGCAAATATGGTTAAGATTTGTGTTTGTGTGTGGGCATGTAAGGTGATCTTTCTCTTGGGACTGCAGGGAGTTTCCGGCAAGTATTTTAAGGCTCTGAACTACAACAGAAAGTAAGAGAGAGATGGACTTAAAGTCAACATGAAATGACATTCATAACACATTATTATTAGGTGACAGGATATTTAAAAAGGGAAAATATGCAAGGTGAGACTTTAGTTTATCCATCAGGAATCAAAGTTTGCAGTCAAATGAAGGACTACTTTTCTGATACAAATCTGTCATTGGTCAAAACTTAAAAGGGTCAGTTCACCCAAAAATAAAAAGCCTAAATTCAATCTGTACATCATATAAAGTGATCGAGTCTCTTCAGAGACATTAATATGGATTAGTTTTACGATCTCTTTATGAACTTTTTGAAGTGGTAGTTGTGTAACTGTCAATGGAGGGACAGAAAGCTCTCAGATTTCATTAAAGAAATTTTCATTTAAGTCTTACGGGTTTGGAACGCAACGAGGGCGAGTAATTAATGACAGAATTTTCATTATTGGGTGAACTATCCCTTTAAGTGACCTTGGTGACATCAGCTATAAAATAGCCTAGTTGCAGAGGTGGAGCAAGTTATACTTTGTTTTTTTTAATAGATTGCAAAAACTACATATTTAGTTGGAATAACATGGAGAATAATACCAGAAACATACATTCAAGAAAAAGTAAATAAGGATTTTTAAAAAAACAACCAAAAGAAACATATAAGTGTGCATCTGGATTCTCACTGATCTGATCACTTCAACCACAGTTTCCTGGCATTTCAGAACATCAACCTCGTGCTGACAGTTTACAACTGCCACCTGATCACACACACACACACACTAGCTGATGGCAACAGGAAGCCACAGGTTTGATGTGGTCACCTGACACACCGTGAGCAGTCACGTGACTCTCAGTAAAGAGATAAAACACCATTGTAAAGGTCACACACACGCCCTTGCCCATCCTGAAACCAGGTCAATATTTGTTTTCAAACCTAATCATGATCACATCCAGGTTTTATAGGGGATTTTATCAGTCCAATACAATCAAAGACAGTAACTTTTTTCAACTTCTGTATTAGAGTTATCCGTCACTAAAAACAAGCAGATTGTTCACAGATTAAACGGTTTTACATTAACCAATACTGAATGGCCCATGTGATGTCAACCAAAATGTAAAGTAATTTCAGAGGAAGCACAAGTCATGAGCTACATTTCAGATCAAAGACTTTCTTTGGATTTGGTAGGCTATAACAAGCGCCAATGAATCACTCACAATAGCCTGGAAGAACCAGAAAACGTGTATTATATGCACAAACCAAGCCAATTTTGTATGTCTTTTTTTTTCTTAAATTTTGATTATTTTCTTTTTAGGAACAAGCTTGAACATGCATCTCATAAATTTGTTCTAATACATTACAGGCCAACATACTAGAACACTTAACAAACATTATCCAAAACCAAACCTTTGTTTTGGATAATGTTTGTTAAGTGTTCTAGTATGTTGGCCTGTAATGATAGGCTCTGTTTATTACTCCTGGTATTAAGATGCGTTGGTCGATCGGATCACAAGTAGACGAGGGAGACACATTCCTGTTTCCACCTGGTGTTTTAATCCGTCTCTTTTGTCCACTTTCATCCACTTCTGTCCTGATTTCTTCGAGGGGAGGGTCTATGGGCGGGTAAATGTATGGGCTTTTTCAGATCTTTCGATCTAATGGACAAAATAAGCTTGAGCAAATTTACATATGAACACAACCGGAGAAAACAGAAAAACACTGAGAGCATCAGCTTTAATTTCTGCTCTGACAGCCGCAAGACCAGCCGAACGCTGAGTGTGTGTTAGACATCAGGAATGGAGAGAGAACATTGAGGTTGGTATGTTTTTCATCTTCAAACCAGACTTCGGTCTTCAGTCGACAAAGTTTAAACCCCGTCTGGCTAGTTCACTTCTCATAATGTTACGCATTAGGTCAGTAGACGGAGAGTAGATTTTTTTTGTGGCTGTTTGAACACATTCGACCACATGAGCGTTTACACCACAAAAGCAATCCGGATGTGTTTTCAAATACCTCTGGAAGTGCTCAGAAGTGGACGAGCTCAAAATCTTTTAGACCCCGTTTACAGCTGTATTTAGCGTCGTCCACTTGTGATCCGATCGACCAAAACACATCTTATTACCAGGTGTAAACAAGACCATATATAACAAATACTCTCCAAAAATATTATATAAAGAAAATACAGTGAGCTAAATATAACTGAATTATAATAATAAATAAAAATAATAATAACTACAACATGGAATATGAAAATTATAATTAAAATAATTAACAGTTATAAGATCTAAGCTTTTCTTCAGCCAAACCTCTACAATTGCAGGATATTTCTTCTTCAAAATCAGACAAAATGCCAGTGAGAGAGAGCGTCTAGTATCAGTTCTTTAAGATAAACGGACAGGGCCGGCTGTGTCTAAATTTGCCCCGTGAACTGGTGTGACTGAGATCTCCTGTTACCCCGAGAGAAATGACCCTGCCGTCCGTAAACTGAGTTCAAGAGCATCTGCCGTATGACATTCTCATGTAGTTCCATTGATCTAACAGTTACGATCTGCTTCTCATTTTAACTTCAACTCTCATTTTTGCATTTACCTTCCAGGCATCTGAACACAGAGGAAGAGTGACAATAGGAAGTCTGTTATATTGCAACAATGGCGTCCAAACATCTGCATCGATCAAGACAAGCTGTCTATCTTGCATGTAAATGTCAAATGATGATTGACAGGTGACAGATGAAGGATTTGACAGCTAAAAATTGTCAAATAAGCAGGAAAGCAAGAAAACGACTTTACACACAAATACAACAAATCAAATTTAATGTGGCCCCTTTAGGATGCTTACAAAACTTACCACAGTATTACTATGGATTAGAAAAAAAACAGTCCACTCGAGAAATACCTTGGAAAAACCCTGGCATAACAA
This sequence comes from Siphateles boraxobius, assembly GCF_051911475.1. Classification (NCBI taxonomy): domain Eukaryota; kingdom Metazoa; phylum Chordata; class Actinopteri; order Cypriniformes; family Leuciscidae; genus Siphateles; species Siphateles boraxobius. The sequence goes on along the minus strand of NW_027509208.1, from coordinate 38,908,557 downwards.
TATTGTAATCATTTACAGTGGTACAATGGCAGTTTCAAAGTAATTTTTTATGAAAAGGTTGAAAGATTCCAACTCTCACACCTGGCCATAACCCCAAAACTACAGTAAACATACACACAGACTAGCAAAACTCAAATATACCTTTCCCATGATGTCATACTGAAATTAAATGACAGGTTTAGCATAGAGAACACAGTTAGGCAACAACTCTATTGGCATAAATGCGCGTGCGCAGTAGCGCAGCAGATGACGCCACATTACTGAATTGTTCATGCTTTATTTAAAATAACTTATGATTGATAATTTCAAGAAACTGACAGGTTAAACACACTAGTGGCACAGTAAATAACTATGTTTATACTGGTTTGTGAACAGGTTTAACACTTCTGGGTGATGAATTTGTGAGGTTACTGCATGTAACAGGCCGCTTGAACATTTAACATTAACCGAAGCAATTCACGATGTATAGATCTCATCTGGACAAAATAACTAGGCAACATATTAAACAACGAAAACCCATTCATTTAAATCCGTTGGCATCAAATTTGCTATTTGTCAGTCAACTCGCATGGTGGCGCGAACTTTAGCCAAATAAACTCAACAATAACAATAACATTGATCCAAACAGACAGGACGGCGTTTAATAGACAACCAAGCTTCACAACTCCACAACATGATTCTGAATCAACTGAGGTGATTCACTCAGCTGATATGAATCAGTTAGCCGGTTAGCATGCTAAAGCCCAGAATCAAGGCCTAGTCACCATGTATACACACATCTAACCGCATTTCTCACCTAAAACAATGACTAAAACCCTTAGACCGGGTAGATTCGTGTGTGTGTCTCACCTATAGTGGAGATAAAGGTGGTGTTGAAGGCGTCATCAGAGAATCGGAACAGCACGCAGGTCTTTCCCACCCCAGAATCACCAATCAAAAGCAGTTTAAAGAGCAGATCATATGTCTTCTTCGCCATCTGAGCTATTATAAACACACACTGATGAGAAGCGAATAGAGACTAAGTGTGTGTTAAATGGAAAGTGTGTGACTGTTATCCGAAAACACACACCGGACAGTCTCTTCACAGCTGATTTCCGTTGATTTCCTCTGTAGACTCGTTTTATATTCCTAAGGATATATTTAAGATGCGTGTTTCCTATCAAAGCGTGGTGTTTGGTGTTTTTAATGTCTCAGGATTTCTTTCTCTCACACACTGTCGGGACAAAATGGCTCCTCCGCCCGACTTTCTTTCTTCAAACTACACCAGCGATCTGATTTAAATGAAAGCTATTCCGCTTCATCCCAGCGATGCCGAACCACGTAGATCTCGTTTGACAGCCGGTTCCGTAACGACAGTCCTTACCGGGTCCGTTTGTGGAGTTTAGAAGAGGACAAACACATAGACGACCGACCAACCGCCGTCGCCTTCGAATGGAGCCACCACGGCGACACCCTAGGGTTCAGAGTCACGCCTCTCTTCCCGCCCCTACGCCAGCGCCTTGGTTTCTGATTGGCCGAACGCGACGTTTTTCAAATCTATCTCGGACGCTGATTGGACGGAGCACAAAGCGTCCGGATACATTGACGTAGCTTTTAGGGGAGGGCGAATGCAGCTGGCGCAGCCCTGAACCTGGCCCGTAAACGACACTCCGTGGGCCCGACATCTAGTTTCCGTCCCGGACCATCGCTGCGCAGTGTGATTGGGTCACCGTGACGAATCCAGATGTTCAGTCAAACACGGTGACGTCAGTCCGGGCGTGTCCCTTTTAGAACATTTCCAAATGGCAATGAATATAAGTTATCCGCTGACAATGCTGAAACGTGGTACTTCATTGCAATTCCATGGTACATGTGCAAAACCATCATGCACTCCTTTTCTTAGTATATATATATATATATATATATATATATATATATATATATATATATATATATATATATATATATTACGTTTTAGGCTACATTTATTCATTTTGCAGACCTTTTTATCCAAGTTGAAATTGAAATTTGAAATTTAGCTCTAATTCTGGAGCAGTCATGGATTGTCTAGTCCCTCTTAAATACGCTATTAAATAAATGAATACAACTTGTATATAGCAAACATTTCCAGGGTGGACTGCCAATGTAATAAAACATTTTTATCATCATGTGCTCACATGACGACAAACATATTTTTTGGGTGGTATTCACTAAATTACTAACACAATCACTGTTTTGAAGCATGAATTAAATGTTTTGGGTAAGTTACAACATTTTGCAGAAATATAATAGAGTTGTGATGTGCCCAAAAATAGTTCTGACAATTGCAATTAATGTTTAGAATGTTACAGTTTTTTATTTTAATTTGCTTTGGGACTATTTTCACAAGTAATTTTCAAAACTCTTTTAATGCTAATATCACAACAGATCATCAAAAGTGCACTTTTTTCAAACATATCATCATGTTTTCAATTGTGCACAAAATCACAAAGTATCCTTTTCACAACACAAAATAAGTGTTTCATAAATGTTTCATTCACAGTAACTGCCTTTCATAAAGCTCGTACTATCAAACTTTTGATTTACATCTCTTCTTGTTCAGTTTAATACATTTGTCTATTATTTACAGAAACTGATCTTAATGGTTAATCAATGAATCATTTGGTACACATATATATTTCTATAGATATTGATAGTTTAAAACTTGTTTGCAATATCCGATATGGATAACCAAATGTTATTAATTATTTTTACATAAGTGATTTATAGATACAGTAACCACCACTATACGCGCGCGCGTGTGTGTGTGTGTGTGTGTGTGTGTGAGAGAGAGAGAGAGAGACAGAGAGAGAGAGAGAGAGAGAGAGAGAGAGAGAAAGATACAGAGAAATTTGCCATTTGTGAAAACACTGTAAATGCATCAGATGGCATCAAATACAGCATTTTACATTACAGTATATGCCATGTGATACTGTAAACAGATTACATGCCACATTACTGTAACTCACCCTTCATCTGTAAAGGTCCACTACAGTATAGAATCAGTCAAATGGTATAGAGTGAAATCATTCACAGTATTGCCAGCAAACTGTTCTAGCACAGAACCTCATGGCTGTGTCATCACACCTTTTGATAACAGACCGCAGATACTATTACAAACATTATGGATTCAATTACATAAGGTAATGCACATGTATTTTGTAATGTGGCAACTGTAGCCTGTATTACTGTAATTAATTCAGCAACAAAAGTGATTTGAAACATGTATCTTGCATTGTTTGCTGTTGAATGAACTGAATGTTAAAAGTACTAAATTGAAAGAAGATCATACTGTTGTGTGTCTGTGATTAAACCAAAAGTTCTTATTACATATTACAATAATCTTGTGTTTGAAACAATGATTATGTGGACTGAAAAGTGTATAACTGTAATGAAAGCATGGGATCAGGTTTTGAAAGAATGACTAGCTGTGTCACAAGTGTGATCAGTTTGGCTTTTTGTACTTAGAGTTTTACACCTTACTTGTGAAGATAGTACCAAAGCGAATTAAAAAAAACTGTAAAACTTGAGAACAACTGTAAAAGAACCATTTGTTTGTGTGAAAAACATTTTTTTTTAAGAGTGCAAAGTAGCATGATGCCAACTGCATCCTAAATGAAGAGAATAAATCAAAATGCCCCTTTTAGACTGTTTTAATGAGGGAAAAACAGAGCACAAACTGTAAGTTGGAATGAGTCCTGATCTCATGTCTTGTGAGGTTTGAAGAATCTGGCTATCGTTTGTGAGTCATTGGGCAACGTTTTCCCCATAATGCAGCTGTACGCATGAAGAAACCTGCTGGGACTCAGTTTAATATTCCTTCATATCTGTGAGTGAGTCACTCTCCCTTTTCCTGTTTCCAAACTGCCCCGCTCCACACCGCATGAATCTGGAATATTACAGGAATTTCTTTTTGCTCAGATGTTTCAGTTATTTATTTGGTTTTATTTGCCACGTGTGAGTTTTTAAATAGCCTAGTTCTTTCAGTTTCTCGCTCTCAGGATTTTTCACCTCATTTGACTGGGTTTTAAGTAGCCTGACAGTCTAGTGAACACACTGACAGTCAGCAGAGGCGTAGTTGAGGGCTGTAAGTCAATCTGCTGCTATATGTGAGTCACAGTGGAGTTAAACATCTGGTTCTGTTAAATACACCGGATGTCCTTCAGAGTTTGAGTCACAGGCAGCCATTCAAAAGTTGTCAATGTGTGCAATGGCGATAGTTTAAAATTGAACAGAATTTAACATCTCTTTAACATGTTAATTATTATAATTCAAACTTTCATTTATATAACATTTAATCATGCAGATACATTTTTCAAATTTATATATATATATATAATTGCAGTGCCTTACAAACATAGCAGTTGCAGAATATATTATACTAAAATTCTTTCCTTACAGCTTGAATACATACATGTTATTGTCTAAAAGTTTTAAAGGGTTAGTTCACCCAAAAATGAAAATTAAGTCATTAATTACTCACCCCCATGCTGTACCAACCCCGTAAGACCTTCGTTCATCTTCGGAACACAAATGAAGATATTTTTGATTAAATCTGAGAGGTGGATCACTGCTACATAGGCTGCCTAAGGGAATGAAACTTGACGGCCCAGAAAGTCATTGAAGAAAATGTTTAAATATTCCATGTGCCTACAGTGGCTCAACTATAAGTTTATAAAGCGACAAGACTACTTTTTTTCCGAGAAAAAAAACATAAATAACGACTTTATTCGACTATTCCTTCTCTTCCTTGTGGGCCTGAGACGAGAGTTCAAGAGATTTCCACGACGCATGCGCGAGAACTGAGAAGAGGACGTTCTTCTTCTAATACTTCTTGTTCAGTTCTCGCGCATGCGTCGTGGAAATCTCTTGAACTCTCGTCTCAGGCCTACAAGGAAGAAAAGGAATAGTCGAATAAAGTCGTTATTTATGTGTGTTTTTTTTCGGAAAAAAAGTATTCTCGTCGCTTGATAAACTTATAGTTGAGCCACTGTAGGCACATGGAATATTTAAACATTTTCTTTAATGACTTTCTGGGCCGTCAAGTTTCATTCCCTCTGGCAGCCTATGTAGCAGTGATCCACCTCTCAGATTTAATCAAAAATATCTTCATTTGTGTTCCGAAGATGAACGAAGGTCTTACGGGTTGGTACAGCATGGGGGTGAGTAATTAATGACTTATTTTTCATTTCTGGGTGAACTAACCCTTTAAGGTAAGGTAAATATGTTGAATCATCATTGATTTTGGCCTCTTTTACAGCTAAAAGAATCATCTTGAGAGGAAGCATCATCACAGGCCCCGCTATCAGCTATTTCTTCAATTCAGGATGGATTGATTTCATCCAAGATGTTTCACTAAGTGCTTTGGCTTCCCTCTGATAGATTACATGCTTAAAACCCAAGAGCTGGTCTGATCATATTCTAGTGTCACACACTCAGGCTAATATTAGTGGTCGAAGCATCCTCTGTATGGGTCTCCTGATAAACATAAAATAATTGATCACAGTACTAATTAATTTTAAAAAGATAAGAACATTTTTGGAGTCTCTTGTGGTTGAAAAAATATATATTATAAATTCACTAGATGGCGCCATTGATCCACAAACAAGACCACAATAGAAGGAATCTGATTTTATACCGTTTTTAAGGACGTTTTTCTCAATACTTAGGTCACTTTTTCCAAACTCACAGTTCTTCTAACCAACTTCAAGCTTGGCACAGCAGTTAATTTCACATTCAAAATGCTAACTCAAAGGTTTTCACCAAACAAACACACTTGTCACTCATAAAACAACAGCCTTAAAAACACATAAAAACTGGCCGCATTATACAATGTAACGTTACGTTACAATTTGTAACGTTGCTTTACAAAACAAGAATGTTTTGTAAATATTTCATTTTTAATATTCAGAATATATTTCAATGTTGGATTAGAAGTGAATTTCTGTCTTATTCAATTTTGTATTATGTTAGGTTTTGAACTTAAGTTAAACAGTTTGGAAAAGAGTTTACGCATGTGCGAATTGTTCTGTATAGAGTTTTGCTGGTGTTTGTCGGAATGAGAAAATATTTTTTGAACATTTTGTGTCAAAGCAATGATAGATGATCCACAGTTGAGCTCACATTGACTGGTACTGTGATTACTGTGTGAAGTTTTGAAATAAATATAAACAAATCATGCTAAGTGATGTTTTTGAAATTGTAAAAATGTAGAAAGCTTTCTATGATGGCTAGATTTATGGAAAGTCCAACATGAAAATGTGTGTGTGTGTGTGTGTGTGTGTGTGTGTGTGTGTGTGTGTGTGTGTGTGTGTGTGTGTGTGTGTGTGTGTGTGTGTGTGTGTGTGTGTGTGTGTGTGTGTGTGTGTGTGTGTGTGTGTGTTAGTGTTGCCATGTTCACCCTTTATAAATATTTTGCCCATGTTTTTCATGATGAGGTTTTCAGTTTATATTCCCTTTGGGGTAGCCTACATGATATTGTTTTAATTTTATACTTATTTTGTATTCATTGTTTATTAATTCTTATAATGTCAAATATATGTGTTAATAAAACTGCAGTGCTTTAGTTCTTTTTAGTGAATCAAACTGAATTCAGCCTGTGTTTTTTTGTAATCAGTGGGATAATTTTATTTATAAAATTAATGAATTACTTTAATGAATAGGCTAGTCAAGTTAAATGTAATTTTTTTATTGTTCATTATGTTTTAAATAGGTATAGGTGTTCAGTGGTTAGAGGCAATTACTGGATTGATTCGAATTTCGGCATTTAAGGCATTAAAATTAGTGTAAACACACAAGAATTGTACTGAATTTATTTTTGTTGAAATCTAAAATGTTCTTATTATTTTTTAACAGAATACTGAGGGAAGTAATTTCTGCATTTATTAAAATCTCACAGACTTTAGTCTAGAATTGGAACAGCTGGAACCACTACAACTCAGAATCCTGTCTGGTTAGTAACAATTTTCACTTAGGAAATACCTTTTCGAATCTCAAGAATTAAGATACGAAGTTTCTGTAATAAAGCAGAGCCACAATTCCTGAAAATTCTCATCCCCTATATCCAGAAAGCTTGGTTTTCATGCTAGATCTGGCAACCCTGATGCATGTGTGTGTGTGTGTGTGTGTGTGTGTGTGTGTGTGTGTGTGTGTGTGTGTGTGTGTGTGTGTGTGTGTGTGTGTGTGTGTGTGTGTGTGTGTGTGTGTTTGGGCAGGGCTGCAGTGAAGCGCAGCTGATGTGTGTGATTCTCTGCCAGACGCGCGCGCGCTTATATTTTGGATCTTGTGCTTTCAGTGAAAATCGGTGAGATATTTCGAGCTTATGATTTCATCCATACGTGTTCATGACGGAATCGCGTTTATCTTTTATTCATTTGTGGAGACCGTAGAGATTTGCGCCGTGACTGACATTATGTGCTCGGAAACCGGGGGATGCTGATGCTGACATTCCCATCTTCCACCGTCCTTCTGGTTTAACGGGAATTACTGCGCTCATTCATTTGTGATCCACTCATCTCAGACGGGAGTCAATATGTCCATGAAGTCAAAGACCGGCGAGGCGGTGAAGGTGGTGGTTCGGTGTCGCCCGATCAACCGTAAAGAAGAATCGACGGGTTATGAGAATATCGTGCAGATGGATGTGAAACTGGGCCAGGTGGCCCTGCGGAACCACAAGGCGGGTCCGGGAGAGCTTCTCAAAACCTTCACGTTTGATGCGGTTTACGACGCTTGCTCCAAACAGAGCGACCTGTACGACGAGACGGTCCGGCCGCTCATCGACTCGGTTCTGCGCGGGTTTAACGGCACCATCTTCGCGTACGGACAGACGGGAACCGGGAAAACGTACACCATGCAAGGCCAGTGGCTGGACCCCGTGCGCCGCGGCATCATCCCGAACTCGTTCGAGCACATCTTCACGCACATCTCGCGCTCTCAGAACCAGCAGTACCTGGTCCGGGCCTCGTATTTGGAGATCTACCAGGAGGAGATCCGTGACCTGCTCACCAAGGACCACAGCAAGAAGCTGGAGCTTAAGGAGAGCGCAGACTCAGGGGTCTACATCAAAGATCTGTCCTCCTTCGTCACCAAAAACGTGAAGGAGATCGAGCACGTCATGAATGTAGGGAACCAGACCAGATCGGTGGGCTCCACCAACATGAACGAGCACAGCTCGAGGTCACACGCCATCTTCATCATCACGGTGGAGTGCAGCCAGCTCGGGCCTGATGGACAGAACCACATCCGTGTGGGAAAACTCAACCTTGTGGACCTGGCGGGCAGCGAGCGACAGACCAAGACGGGCGTCCAGGGCGAGCGTCTGAAGGAGGCCACCAAGATCAACCTGTCCCTCTCCGCCCTGGGGAACGTGATCTCTGCGCTGGTGGACGGGAGAAGTTCTCACGTGCCCTACCGCGACTCCAAACTCACCCGGTTGCTGCAGGACTCACTCGGGGGGAACGCGAAGACCATCATGGTGGCCACACTGGGACCGGCCTCCTACAATTACGAGGAGACCCTGACCACCCTGCGTTACGCCAAC